>NW_020538040.1:103535168-103800247 GCF_003426905.1 Ctenocephalides felis
TTTTGCGACTAGCTCCGGTCAAACGTTAATGAAACGAATGATCATTGCCAGAGGCTTTTGCCCACAGTATATTATACTATGGGAGCGCACAACATTTAGTCTGCAACATTATATTGCGACATATAGCACACGTTTCATTCACTTAATAGTAAATGTACGTTAATGATCCTTCCGCAGGTTCACCTACGGAAACCTTGTTACGACTTTTACTTCCTCTAAATAATCAAGTTTGGTTATCTTCCCAGCAACATCGGCAATGTCGAAACGCTGCCGCGCACCGGTCCGAAGACCTCACTAAATAATTCAATCGGTAGTAGCGACGGGCGGTGTGTACAAAGGGCAGGGACATAATCAACGCAAGCTTATGACTCGCGCTTACTAGGAATTCCTCGTTCATGGGGAAGAATTGCAAGCCCCAATCCCTAGCACGAAGAGGCTTCAACGGATTACCCGGACCTTTCGGCCAAGGAAAACCTGCTGATCTCTTCAGTGTAGCGCGCGTGCGGCCCAGAACATCTAAGGGCATCACAGACCTGTTATTGCTCAATTTCGTGCGACTAAATGTCGCCTGTCCCTCTAAGAAGATATATTTGTACGCCGGTAGTGAGAACCACAACCAACAACGACCGAAGCCGAAGCGGAGGGTCTTTGCGATACCAGAAAGTACGTCTATTTAGCAGGCTAGAGTCTCGTTCGTTATCAGAATTAACCAGACAAATCACTCCACCAACTAAGAACGGCCATGCACCACCACCCACCGAATCAAGAAAGAGCTCTCAATCTGTCAATCCTTCCGGTGTCTGGACCTGGTGAGGTTTCCCGTGTTGAGTCAAATTAAGCCGCAGGCTCCACTCCTTGTAGTGCCCTTCCGTCAATTCCTTTAAGTTTCAGCTTTGCAACCATACTTCCCCCGGAACCCAAAAGCTTTGGTTTCCCGGAAGCTGCCCGCCGAGTCATCGGAGGAACTTCGGCGGATCGCTAGCTGGCATCGTTTATGGTTAGAACTAGGGCGGTATCTGATCGCCTTCGAACCTCTAACTTTCGTTCTTGATTGATGAAAACACATTTGGCAAATGCTTTCGCTTCTGTCCGTCTTGCGACGATCCAAGAATTTCACCTCTAACGTCGCAATACGAATGCCCCCAGTTGTCCCTATTAATCATTACCTCGGAATTCCGAAAACCAACAAAATAGAACCGAGGTCCTATTCCATTATTCCATGCACACAATATTCAGGCGAATGAGCCTGCTTTAAGCACTCTAATTTGTTCAAAGTAAACGTACCGGCCCACCTCGACACTCGGTGAAGAGCACCTTGGTAGGATTTTGAGTTGGGCCGCCTTTTTACGGGCTAAGCCCACCGGTAGGACGTCCCACAGACATGCCAGTTGAACACCGCGAGCGGTGAACCGACAGTGTGGGACACAGATTCAACTACGAGCTTTTTAACCGCAACAACTTTAATATACGCTATTAGAGCTGGAATTACCGCGGCTGCTGGCACCAGACTGGCCCTCTAATAGATCCTCGTTAAAGGATTTAAAGTGTACTCATTCCGATTACGGGGCCTCGGATGAGTCCCGTATCGTTATTTTTCGTCACTACCTCCCCGTGCCGGGAGTGGGTAATTTGCGCGCCTGCTGCCTTCCTTGGATGTGGTAGCCGTTTCTCAGGCTCCCTCTCCGGAATCGAACCCTGATTCCCCGTTACCCGTAACAACCATGGTAGTCGCAGAAACTACCATCGACAGTTGATAAGGCAGACATTTGAAAGATGCGTCGCCGGTACTAGACCGTGCGATCGGCACAAAGTTATTCAGAGTCACCAAGTCAAACGGTGAGCAAGGCAAGCCCGCCACCGATTGGTTTTGATCTAATAAAAGCATTCCTTCCATCTCTGGTCGGAACTCTATTTGCATGTATTAGCTCTAGAATTACCACAGTTATCCAAGTAATGTGGGTACGATCTAAGGAACCATAACTGATGTAATGAGCCATTCGCGGTTTCACCTTAATGTGGCTTGCACTGAGACATGCATGGCTTAATCTTTGAGACAAGCATATACTACTGGCAGGATCAACCAGGGTGCTATATATATAATAGCATAGTGCGTAAATGTCCCTCGGCGTCACCCGAGAGACCACACTTTGTATAGAAAAGTTCGATGAATATTTCTAAACAACGAATTTTCTTACATATATATATCTGAGTCGTACGATATTCCCTGGACATGACGAACAGTTTACATCGCGACTTGATATTTTATATATTCTGCGCTTACACAGAGGCTAGACCTTTAACAACCGTCGAAACGGCGGTCCGTACATGAAATTTGCGGTCCGCAGACCCAGTTAATTTCAAACAGTCTCTTTACCCTTCGTTAGATTGAAAACGTCGGGGCGAATTCATTATAAGAATTCATCGTTATAACTAACTTTTATTCTCGCTCGGAGAGTATTGAGTTGATTGCATTTGTATATTTTATTTTCCGCATAAGAGTCTTTGCGTCAACGACACATGCCCGCGGATATGCTGTACAGTATGGTTGAACACTTATAAATAAGGTCCAGAACCCGGCCGTAAACCGACATCCAAACATATACGGCGTATATTATTCTAGACACGGTCTACGACAGTTTGACCTGCAGCGACGGGTCGCCTCGGGTTACCGTGCGAACCATCACCGCGATGGTCTGGACAGGCTATATGGCGGGTCGCAAGAAAATAAATTCTCTAGGACGCGCAACCACTTTAGCAATTTTAGAGCACGTTGTGGTCCAAAAACAAACGTCCTCGCTTTAAAATTGAAATACGAATATTTCACTGTGTGTGAGATTGAAAAATCTGCTTTCGCTGATTTTTCATTTTCTTAAAACAACGCAATGAAGCGAATGTTCAAATTCGCACAATTTGAATAAAATGTGCAGAGTATATAGAATACTAACGCAAGCGTTTACTACAATCGACTTTAAAACACTAGACTTTCATCTAGCGCCCAAAGAATTGATTGAGCTATGCGTTTAAAGTATAATATTCAAAAAGAACGCCGTTTTCACAACGAACTTCGTCATTCGCTCAGGCATTTGGCGATACCGAGCAGATATACATGGCAGTGCTCTCACACAATGCATAAGAGCGCTAAGCGGTTGTAAACTGCGTCACGCTGCTTTTGCACACTGCGCAATATTTTGCGACTAGCTCCGGTCAAACGTTAATGAAACGAATGATCATTGCCAGAAGCTTTTGCCCACAGTATATTATACTATAGGAGCGCACTTGATTACAGCAATAATTTGTCGAGTAATCACAAGATTTCATATTTGTGGTCAGCAGACCCAAATAATTTTAACTCGCACCGATCGAACGTTCATAAATGAATGATCCTCGGTGCGAGAAGCTTCGTCAGTTCTGCTGCACCACCCATCTATTTGACTTTAGTCCATTTGTAAAATCCTATATTATTAAAATATATAGATTTTATATTTGCGGTCCGCAGACCCAAATAATTTCAACTCGCTCCGATCAAACGTTCATAAAACGAAAGACCATCGCTGCGAGAAGCTTTGCTAGTTCTGCTATATTCACATATATTTGACCGTAGTCAATTTGTAAAATTCTATATTATTAAAATATATAGATTTCATATTTGCGGTCCGCAGACCCAAATAATTTCAACTCTCTCTGATCGAACGTTTAAAAACGAATGATCCTACCACCAGTTATCTATAGCCGCAAACCAGCATCCGAATATATACGGGGTATATAATTCTAGATGTGGCTCACAACATTATTAAAAGTTACGCTAATATATCATTGACAGACTAAAAGTATCGAATATGATGTAAAAACTACACCGGGGAATGATATCCGTACCCGCCCGAACAACATAGCGTACTTTAGCCTGAGCTCGCTCGCATCGCACTCGACACGACCTATCCCCCTATATAAGGCGCGCGGCCACAGCGTAGGTATTTGACTGAGTCCCAAGCGATGTGCATTTGACCTGCGGCGAGGGCCTGCTCGCGCTTACGGTGTGAATCGTCAAGACAAAAGTCTGGGAAAATTTCGAACTGTGAACCCTTATGATAGAAAAATTTTTGTCGAAAATTTTGTTAGATGTTCAAACAGTTTTATATATATGGACAATATGAATTATAGTTAATTATTGAGTTTTTAGGTGTTTTTTGGGTTTTTTTAAACTTTTGTATAAAATTATGTATTTATTGATTTTTATAGATCTCAATGAATATAAAACGAATTTATATATAGTTATATTATTTTTTATAATTATTTGTTTAAATTTTCTAATTTTACAATAAATGTTCAAACCAGTTTTCCTCGATTTTCTCTTAAACCGTAAAAGATACGAAAAAACTTTGTTCGTACGAAAGATGCAGAATAAAATTACGAATAAAATGGTATATAAATGGTTAGGTGTGTTCATATAATTTTCTCTAGATTTTCCGATTTTTCCGAATTTTCACGACGGCAACTCGCCTGTAGGCCACACCGTTGGGAATTCGAAGTTGTGATATATGGGAAAAGAACTAAGAATTTTGAGACCTTTCTAATGATGTATAATAGTTTATATGTTTTCTTTAGAGAAATATCGAATCGTGAGGAGTATTGCTCCAACCTAGCCGCACTTTGCATTTTGACAAGTTAACAACTACACAGATTGCCTTATACTGTCTAAACCGTAAAAGATACAAAAAAACTTTGTTCGTACGAAAGATGCAGAATAAAATTACGAATAAAATGGTATATAAATGGTTAGGTGTGTTCATATAATTTTCTCTAGATTTTCCGATTTTTCCGAATTTTCACGACGGCAACTCGCCTGTAGGCCACACCGTTGGGAATTCGAAGTTGTGATATATGGGAAAAGAACTAAGAATTTTGAGACCTTTCTAATGATGTATAATAGTTTATATGTTTTCTTTAGAGAAATATCGAATCGTGAAGAGTATTGCTCCAACCTAGCCGCACTTTGCATTTTGACATGTTAACATCTACACATATTGCTCTATAACATAAAAACCGTAAAAGATACGAAAAAACTTTGTTCGTACGAAAGATGCAGAATAAAATTACGAATAAAATGGTATATAAATGGTTAGGTGTGTTCATATAATTTTCTCGAGATTTTCCGATTTTTCCGAATTTTCACGACGGCAACTCGCCTGTAGGCCACACCGTTGGGAATTCGAAGTTGTGATATATGGGAAAAGAACTAAGAATTTTGAGACCTTTCTAATGATGTATAATAGTTTATATGTTTTCTTTAGAGAAATATCGAATCGTGAAGAGTATTGCTCCAACCTAGCCGCACTTTGCATTTTGACATGTTAACATCTACACATATTGCTCTATAACATAAAAACCGTAAAAGATACGAAAAAACTTTGTTCGTACGAAAGATGCAGAATAAAATTACGAATAAAATGGTATATAAATGGTTAGGTGTGTTCATATAATTTTCTCTAGATTTTCCGATTTTCATAACGGCAACTCGCCTGTAGGCCACACCGTGCAAAATTCGAAGTTGTGATGTATGGAAAAAGAACTAAGAATTTTGAGACCTTTCTAATGATGTATAATAGTTTATATGTTTTCTTTAGAGAAATATCGAATCGTGAGGAGTGTTGCTCTAACCTATCCGCACTTTGCATTTTGACAAGTTAACAACTACACAGATTGCCTTATACTGTCTAAACCGTAAAAGATACAAAAAAACTTTGTTCGTACGAAAGATGCAGAATAAAATTACGAATAAAATGATGTATAACTCGATATATGTCATAATATATTTTTCATGAGATTTTTCAATTTTTACTTTAAATTAAAAAATGTTTGAAATTTTTCGCTGACTTTAAATTCATTTGCGGGTTATGCTTTTTTTTACAATATTGTTTCAAATGATGTAAAAAGTTAAATTAGCGAGGTGCCTCAATATGCAAAAAATTGGCCCACTCTAATATATATATATATATATATATATATATAAATAATGGGAGTACTGCCCTACGGCAGGTCCGTGAGCTGAGTTAAAACTCCAACTCGATTCAGGGAAGTTATTTGTTGAATAACTGAATAGTGTGAAAGATTATCCATTGCTATTTTACACCGCAGTGCCCGAGATGGCCTTATTTTCAATTGGAAACATATTTTGATTTATATTTTCAATTGAAAATGGACATCTCGCTGCCCGATGTCAGATTGCCAGAGCGGGGAATCTAACGCGCGATCCTGTCCGTACGAAGTCAACGCGTTAACGACCTTTGCCACGACGAATCCATGTATATAAATATATATATATATATATATATATATATATATATATATATATAATACGTAGATCTACAATTTCGTCTAAGAACTTAAAAAAAAACTGTCTTCTGTTTATAAATCACGACCTGAATTTATATAATTATTTGTTATAATGAACTATAGAATATAATAATTCTATATAATTCTATGTTCATTAATATATAATTCATCTGAGAAGATGTTTTATGTGGAAATATTTCATTTGAGAAGTTATTTTGTGTGAAAATACTTTTCTTTTCCTTAAAATTTTATTGTCTGGTATATCCACCCACTTACAAACTTTGATTTTAACGCCTCACGTCCGAAAATACTTACATCATTATACCTTAGACTCGCATTTAGAAACGGAAGTTTTTTTATTAAAAAATGTTTCGTTAAAATGAATCTGAACTTCTTAATTATTTCCGTTTCCGAGTCTATATCTCTTCTGCTACTTCATTAATTATTTTCTACGGTTATAAGCTATTATGCAGTTTATGTAAATACAGCAAAATGCGAGTATTTTAAATGCCAAAAGTTGAATGAAAAGTTTTTATGTCGGGATCATCTACAAAGTAGATTTAATAAAATTTCAACATAAAAAAACTCTTTACTTCAGTGCTCTCTGATTTAATGTTCTAAATGAGTATGATGAAGCATACATTATTACATAGTTAGATACATAATGTGGATCGTTATGAATACTATTAAAACAAATACTTTAAACAATAATAATAAAAAGTTTTAATCTTAGTCAAATCTTGCCAATTTGGTTGACTAAGATTTACAAATAACATTTTGCCTGCCAAATAACTTTTTTTTAAAATTTTATTCTAGAAATATATAGTTTTCCTTGCTTTTGTTGTAATTTGTGTCGTAATTTCAAATAAAAAAAATTGAAAAAATATTCAATGTTTTTCAAAAAAAGTAATCAATGTATTCATCGGTTTCAAAGATGTGGAATGTCACCTTCTTCAATAATCTATATTTATATACTGACTTCATCATTAGCAATCTTCAGAATTCACTTTTTACCTGTTTTTCAATCAAACATTTTCTCAATCAAACAACAAAAACTACGTTCGAGAAAATATATGTTTACCTCAGTTATTAATTTTTAATACTAAATTTCTCAATTAATTTTTTTGAGCGGTGCGATATTATCTGTAATCTTATTACAATAAAATATCATATTGTAATTTGATATTAATTTTTGTACATATTATTCAGAATTTTCTGTCAGATAAAGTTTAAAGTCATAATTTCAAATTATGGATAGCTACAAAGTTATGTTTTTTCAAAATACACAGAAATGCATATGTTTTCAAATTTTTTAAGATTTTTTACTGATAAAATTGTCAATTTATTTGATGTTCAGCATTAACACATACAGAATTTTTGAAAATTATAGGTAAATCAGTTAATAGTTTGTAAAGTTTCCCATTTTATAACATTTGCAATTTTTCCAATTATTTGCAATTTCATCAGGTTCTAATACTTTTGAATTTGCTAATTATTCAAAATTAATGATTTTCATCAGTTCTGCCAATTCTTACTAAAGTTTGACAAATTTGCCTAAACACTAATGTTGAATGTTGTTAATAAATTTTATCAATTTTCCTTATATACCTACACGGAAGATAGGAAAAAACGTGCAACTTGAAAAATTCACTCTTATATGAAAGAACACGAAAATCACTATAAAAATGACTTCTTTGTCAGTTTTGAATAAGAATAAAAAACACATTGAACGAAAAACAAATAATAAGTATACTTATTTATTTAAATATTACAACAAATATAATAAAAAGTAATTTAAATATTGCATATTCTTTATAGATAAAAGTAAACAAAAATAAAAATAAAGTTTAAAAACAATTATGCTCTTTGTTTTGGCATTTCTAACAAAATAGCTATACACACATACAATTTAATTGCGATCATAAAACCGCGAGTTTCCATTTCATGTTTATTTTCATCATAGGCATAACCTACTAAGATTTTGTAACTTTAACATACATTTATAGTATTGTATTTTTTTTATTTATTATTTTTGAACACCAATCAGAACTTTACGTCCTATGAGTTGTTGAGCTGAAACTTCTCCTTACTTCGTATCTTTTTAGATGGTAACCCAATGGTTAATCGATCCTTATTTGATGATTTTGTTATTAGAATTAATCTAATAGGGCTGACATTTTATTGCTGCAGCAATGCCGGGCAAGGGCTATTTTCACTTGGAAACATATTGCTACCCATATTTTCAAGTAAAAATTGTTGTCACTGCTGCCTGACGCCAGGCTGCTCGAAGTGGATATCCAACCCGGGACCTCTGAAACAAGTCCCGTCGCTTTTAACCGCTTACCTACGGGCGAGCCCAATAGTATTGTATTTTGACAGTAAAACAATCTTAATTTGAAAGTCTTATAGTCGATTTAACCAAATTATAGTTGTGTTTATAATTTTGCTTAAATCCAAAACTAATAAATTTCTCTTATACAATATTTTTAAAATCCATGTAAGATCGAAAACGTGTAAAACGAATACCTTGTAAAACGGAGAATAGGTGTATATGCAAATAGATCACCTGTAAATTGTAACTACCTGTTTTGTGTATGAAACGTAAAGCAATTGTATAATAATAATCCCGAGCGTAAAAAGTTTTGATAAATGTATTCAAAGAAGTCTTGGTCGTTGTGTTCGACAGTCACACTTGCTTGACATCTGCTCACGTTGACACGTTGACATGTCAATACATTCTGTCGGTCGGTCTGGATGCGATCCGCCACACATGCGCTCCGTGTCCCATTTGCCCCATACTATTACTATGCTATTATATCGTGGGTTAGCGGTCTTGTATATGTTTACATACAACAAGCTGAGAAAATTTCCTTTCCTGGTTTGAGGCAATTCAATAATATGTGTCGCATATGTGACACGTACCTTGAAAGATATATACATAAACATATACATAACGGAATCTTAATGGTTTCACATTCGAGAAGGGATTGGGGTTCGAAGATTGAGAATTGAAAATTGAGCGATACTTGATTTATAATTTTCCATTAGCATAATCAGAGTAAATTTATTTCTATTTACTTTTAGTTTTCAGTTTCTACTAGTCCTTTCTCATATACTAAAAATGTTTACAGAAACGTTTGAATTACAAGCATATTAATTTATCAGTTTATATATATATATATATATATATTGAAATGAATAAAACAGCCAATGCGTCGAATGTAAACAATTTAATTTATTTTTTATACGTTTCGAGACTAGATGTGTCTCATCATTCAGCTAAAAGAAATTTACAATATAAAGAAAAGGTTTCAAAAAAATGAATTTATACAATGGAAAAATTAATTGAAAAAACAACAAATTATACACACCAGATCAGGAAAAACCCACTTTACTAAAACATTTTACAACACCACAATCACATGACACTACTGTAGGAAAACAAAAATAATTTACGAAAAGACCGAAAAAGGTAGATGTAAAAATGTATAAAATACATAATTATTTTTTTTCCAAGCATAGCAACACGAATGGACTAAGAATGCGTCGAGAGACGTGTAGACGGCTATGCGACCAACACGCGTGCATGTGGGAAGGGATATCAGGGGTGTAGTATGGCGTCAGATTTACAGAAATTAATTATATTTTGATAACTTTCTGAGAGTAAGCTAGAAGAACTGCGTTTGTTAACACAATTAGAATGTAAAAAGATGAAACATGATTCGGAAAATCTTCTAAGGTCTACATTTTTTTCTTTATATAAAATTATAGGATGGTCAGTATTAAACGAATGTTTGAAATTAATAATGTGCTCAGAAAACATTGTTTTAAATTGTCTAGGGTTTTTTGAATTATAAATATGTTGATTCATTCTCTTGCTAATGTGATAATGCTAATTGTTTGCTAATGCTAATGCTAAATAATGCTAATTGTTTAGATTGTGACAGTTGTTATATCGGTGAAAGTTCCCAATACATTAGCAAGAGAATGAATCAACATATTTATAATTCAAAAAACCCTAGACAATTTAAAACAATGTTTTCTGAGCACATTATTAATTTCAAACATTCGTTTAATACTGACCATCCTATAATTTTATATAAAGAAAAAAATGTAGACCTTAGAAGATTTTCCGAATCATGTTTCATCTTTTAACATTCTAATTGTGTTAACAAACGCAGTTCTTCTAGCTTACTCTCAGAAAGTTATCAAAATATAATTAATTTCTGTAAATCTGACGCCATACTACACCCCTGATATCCCTTCCCACATGCACGCGTGTTGGTCGCATAGCCGTCTACACGTCTCTCGACGCATTCTTAGTCCATTCGTGTTGCTATGCTTGGAAAAAAAATAATTATGTATTTTATACATTTTTACATCTACCTTTTTCGGTCTTTTCGTAAATTATTTTTGTTTTCCTACAGTAGTGTCATGTGATTGTGGTGTTGTAAAATGTTTTAGTAAAGTGGGTTTTTCCTGATCTGGTGTGTATAATTTGTTGTTTTTTCAATTAATTTTTCCATTGTATAAATTCATTTTTTTGAAACCTTTTCTTTATATTGTAAATTTCTTTTAGCTGAATGATGAGACACATCTAGTCTCGAAACGTATAAAAAATAAATTAAATTGTTTACATTCGACGCATTGGCTGTTTTATTCATTTCAATATGTTTCAACGTCGAACAAAAAATCATCAATATATATATATATATATACATATATATATTAGGGTGGTCCTTAAAATGGTCATTTTTGAATTTCCTTGCTCCCAGGGCCTCAAATAGTTTCAAATAGATAAAAAACGATTCTCTAAACGTTTTAGCTCTTAATATTAACGTTTACATAGAGCGCAATTCAATCAAACTTCGTATGGAAAAAGTATGATTTTTTTTTTGAAAATTAAAAAAAATGTTTTAGGTATAACTTAGCGACAAATGAATGAGTTTTATTCATTCATTTGTTTGCTAAATTACATCTAAAAAACTTTTTCAAAATTTTTGAAAATTTTTCTATGCTATTTCCATACAAAACTGAATTGCGCTCTATCTAAACGTTAATATCAAGAGCTAAAACTTTCAGAGAATTGTTTTTTATCTGTTTCTAACCATTTGAGCCCCTGCGAGCAAGGAAATTCAAAAATGACCATTTTAAGGACCACCCTAATATATATATATATATATATATATATATATATATATATATAATAAAATTGTTCCTGGGCGTCCATCCATTAATTAAAACTATTTTATTGAAGTTAAATGTTATCTTATCAACCGTTCTAGTCCTGATTTGATTTGATTTCTTCAGTGCATCTGAGTGCATCATCTGAATATGGGTCAAATCAGGACCCGAAACATTCGATAATAAAACATTTTACTCCAATAAAATAATTTTAATTAATGGATGGACGCCCAAGAATAATTTTATTATAATATTTCACCATCTGAAAAAACCTCTCAATTCTCAAAAGCATTTTCTTTTGTTGTTGGTTTATGTGGTTAGTAGCACTGTTGTTTAGTTTACGAGACCTTATTTAATTGAGTTACAAGATGTTTCGTTAATTTTAAGTTATATTAAATAGTTTTTTTTTTATCAATTGATACCCTTAAATATAATTATATAGTTGAGTTTTAAATTAGAATGCAGCTTTTGTGGAACACAAATATTGAAATGTAAAATGTTTTTTCAGATTTTTACTATTGCTTTTACTTAAAAATAAGGTCACTTGAGTCAAGAATATATTCTTGACATTTATACGACTTATTTAACTTAATTGTTTAGGCATATTTAAGTTCAACAATTAATTTACGTTGTGCCATTTATTTTAATTTCAAACTTCAAACACCTTAAGTCGTGCCTGAGCAAAATCTTACTTATTTAATAGACAGCGTTTTGTGGATTTTTTTGAATACAAAACATAATAGAAAAATACAACATTTTAAAGTTTTTGTTCAAATTGGAAAACACTAATTAAGTTGGTATAGCTAATAACGGCTGTATATGCTTCATGGAAAGTTTCTCTATTTTTAGCATTCAGAGGCTTAATAATATTATATGTATATTTGATATATATGTATATTTTATAAAAATGCTATAATTTTAGTAATTGTTAATTATAAACCGACTAAATAAAAAAAAATATTACTCCAAATATTATAGCAATATTTTCATAAGGAGTAATATTTAATTATTTTTTTCTTTGGGGGTATGACTTGAGCAATCATACTACCAATATATTTAGGGTGAAACGGCGCTTAAAAGTTTGCGGGCAAAAAGACCCGCCACCGATATCTCAAAAACAAGTGAAGTTAAGGATTTTTTAACAACAATATTTTAAACTGAAGATAAAAAGATTTACAACTGTCAACGTTGCTATTTGGAGATAAACGGCATTGTTCGAAAATCCAAAACAAAAGTAATTTCTTAGGTTGTTGGTTTATTTGGCTAGGACCACTGTTGTTGGATAATTGTGATAAATAAAATAAATAGTTATTCCAACTCAGCTGATGAATATTTCTGACGAAATACCAAATCAAGTTTATATACTGTCTTATCTCTGTAAAAAAAGTATCCATAAAGTTTATATTATGCATTGGTTTCTCATTCAAACTGTTTGCTCTCTGGTCGTGCCATGTTACCCCGCCTATGAGGTAAAGAAGACCAGGTGACAAATTTTTGAAAATCAGCAAAAAAACATTTCTACAAATGAAGAAAGTTATACTGAACATAGATACTTGTTTGCTTGACATGTAGGATTTGTTGTCATAGAATTGGTTTGGTTTTCACAATATAATTGCTCGATGTCAAATTGGACCTATGTGCCCCGTCCTATAATTATACCTGTGCAAGATCGACACTGGTTCATGCCAGCGAGGCCCTAGGTCGCTCTTATTTTTATGCGCGACCGGATCAGGTCCCTCTCAGTCTACGGCTAAGCGAGAGGGCGGATTACCCCGACCTATTTTGTTTTGAGGTTTTATGTTATGTGTCGGATATGATGAGTATTTCGTTTTTTCTGCCGCATCGCCTTCTTTTATGCCCGTCGTCGTATCGGGTCGGTAACGACATCCGCGCCAGAGCCGTGGAACATGATGTGACACATTACACACTCTGCCGTTTTATAACGCAACATTACGCCCGCCACAGTTTGCTTTGAAAGTTAGAGCTCAGTTAAGTTCCGAGGCAAATGTTGAAACGTCATATTATATTTGTTTACAGATATAAACATGTTTTATCACTATAAGCTAATTTAACAGGTGAACTTCGTCGTGGCGAATAAGATAAAATAAGACTAATACGTCAGCCATACGTCAATTCAGTTAATCTGTTACTATTGTCATTCAGGATTTAATGATACTAGAATATTATTTTAAACTATACAAATTTTTGATTTTTTATTTTTGCCACACTTTATACAACTTTTATTCATATTTGATTTGATTCAATTTGCAATCGAAATTTATAAATATGGAATTTTACCTATTTTGAATATTATTGTATAATTTTAAATTTAGTCATTTTAGCAAAGCATTTTTACAATAAATATTCGTTAATAATGAATAGTCGTATCTTTTCAGATATGTTAATTTATTCCTGCGAAGTATACACTATTCTTAATAATATTTATAATTTTATATTTGTATTGTATTTTTATAATTTTTAACTTCCCGTAGGGTAAGTTATTGTAATGGGCCGAAAATTGAAATTGAAAATTTTTACATTTCTCGACGTTTTGAAGGTTTCTGAACATTTTGGCATACCTCAGAAAAAATGGACGTGTGTATGTATGTATGTATGGTTACAAATTTCCAGTCACGTTTTTGGGCGCACGGATCAACCGATTCGAATGGTTCAAAAACATTCGATTCCTATTGATAGGGAGATCAGCTGATTGGTTTTTGGCAAAGGCAGGTCCAGCAGTTACGGAGATAAAGAGCAAAGAGTGCAGAAAATAGAAATCGAGTTTTTGAGAGGACGGAGCATCCGATTTGAATGATCTAAAAAACATTCAATTAGTAATGATTGGGAAAAGTGTTTATTAGTTTTTGGCAAAGGCAGGCCCAGCCATTTCGAAGATACGGAGCTGAATGTGTAAAAAATGGCAGTTTTTGAGAGAACTAAGCATCCGATTTAAATGATTCAAAAAACATTCTGCTTGTCTTAACGAAATAATTGATTTTGGAGAAAAAATTTTTGTTTCAACTTTTTTTTTCAAAAATTTTTTTTTACTTTAAGCAAATAATTTCAACTTTGCAATTCAGTTTAAATAACTCTTATAAATATTAGTCATTGTTATTACAATATTAATAAAAATCTATTTGAAAACATTCAGTATTCCTCGAACATTTCGTTACGGTACGGGAAGTTCCAGCAATTTGCCTTAAGGCATGATGCCATTCACCCCACTAGTTAAAATTTTATATTGAAAAATTGCTTTTGTTATGTAATTTTTAAATAAAATATTATTGTTTATCCCATTTAAACGTTGAATTATCATTTATAAGATTTTTCACGAATTTTAAGATCAAATATGACCTTTCCGTAGGGTAAGTTGCTGAAATCGTCCAAGTATCGAAAATGTAAATTTTTACGTTACAGAGGTCTCTGAATATTTTGGTATACATTAGAAAAAATGGATGTGTGTGTATGAAATGTGTGTTGACGGAACGTTTGAAAATCATTCGATTTCTATTGACAGAGAAATATGCTGATTAGTTTTGGCAAAAGTTGGCAAAAAATGACAGTTTTTGAGAGAACTAAGCATCCGATTTGAATGATTTAAAAAACTTTCTGCTGTTGTTGATGAAACGATTGCTTTTGGAGAATTTTTTTTTGTATTCATTTTTTTATGTTCATTTCCAAAAAAAAATTTTTTTTGAATATCGACAATAATTCGGATTCTAATTCTAGCTAAGATTTCTTGATTCTAGTTCACTCATATACTGCTCTGCAATTCTGAATTATATAAACTAATTCCTAAAAATATTAGAGTATATTTTTCATTTTAAATCCGATTGATTAAGTTATGTTTATTTACGTTTCTGTAAACATATATGAACGTCGTCGTCCTATGCATAAGCTCGCATATTTTGCCTATAAAATAAAAATAGTGAAAGTTACAGTATTTATAATAATAATATATAATATTCATAAATATCGAAAGCATATATTTCTCATTATAATATAATTATATTATATTAATCAAATATTTCGTTACGGTACGGCAAGTTTTAGCAATTTGCATTAAGGCACGGTGTCATACATCACTAGTGATAATATATAGATTTTATAAATATGTACAACTTTTGTTTACATTTCTATGGGTTTATCTGCTGAACGGCGACGCCAACGCGATGGTTTTGAAAAAAAAAGAACGTTTTCATAATAGGCTTGATATTTAGTTAGAGCATTTTCCCTTTTGTTTTTTAATATTTTTCCTGGAAGTTATTCATTGTCGTCAGTCCTTGGAAAGAGGATTTTTATGGTTTCCTATTTTCTTGCGGTACCCTATTTGTGCATTTTTTTCTCAATAACGCCTTCAAAATGTATTATCAACTATTGTGCAATGATTTGTTCTATTTAAAATGTTATTTACTAATATTGGCATAACTTATGGCTGTAACGCACTCGCCGCTTGTTCTGCTTAAACTTAAAATTTATTCTATCTTGAATAGCAATCATTTCGTATGAGTATCT
Organism: Ctenocephalides felis; assembly: GCF_003426905.1. Taxonomy (NCBI): domain Eukaryota; kingdom Metazoa; phylum Arthropoda; class Insecta; order Siphonaptera; family Pulicidae; genus Ctenocephalides; species Ctenocephalides felis. The sequence continues at coordinate 103,551,198 of NW_020538040.1, forward strand.
TGCATTATAGTTCTAGATTGGAGCGGGGCTTAAGGGTCTGCGAGTGAGAAGGTTCACCACCGATAATTTAACAACAAGAAAAATTCAAATTTTTTAACAACAATATTTGGGAAAAGAGGGAGAAAGATGTATGACCATAATACTTACGACGCCGCCATGGGCAGATAAACGGCAATTTTTGAAAATCCATAACAAAAGTTTCTTTTTTCTTGTTAGAGTTTTGGTTGTGAGCACTGTTGTTCAGTTTGCGAGACCTTAATATAACTCTGAATTTAACGTTATTTAAATGTTTTATAAGATTTTATGTATGTATATGAGTAAAAGTTATTCCAACTATACTGATGATTATTTCAGACGAAAAACCAGATCTCTGTAAAAAATATGCCCATGAAACTTTATTTCATTTCATTTATATTTTGCATTTGTTGATTATAATGTTTGTGGCAATTATTTCGTAAAATTCTTTCAGAATTAAAAATAACCCGTTTGCCCATCGACTGTATAATGAGGTAGAAAGAAATTTGTACGATAGTTTATTAGTTCGGCAGTATTATTTTACCTTGGCTATGGGATAAAAAGGACCAGGTGACAAATGTTTGCGAAACAGTATGAATTAGTTGGGTGTTTTTCTAAACATAGTCAGATAGTTGTTTGTTTGACTTGTGTTATTTGTTGTGATATAATTGGTTTGGTTTTCACAACATAATTGCTCAAAGTCAAATTAATCTTTTGTTCCCCGCCATACTATTTACTAGGTTTTATACAAAAACCGACATTTCAGAAAATCGGTGTTTGAATTGTAAATTTACCAGAAAACCGGTTTTAACCGGGTTTCGAATTTTATACAAAAAATCAAATTTTGCTCGAATATTTTGTAATAACAAAATTAATTTTCGGCAAATTTTGTGTGATTTTTGAACAGTTTTTAACTGAATTTATTTAATGTTCAATTTAAGAAATTTAATATAATTTAATATTAAAAGAAATTTAATATAATTTTAATTTGTAGAACAAAGAAATATTAGTTGATCTGGATTAAATAACTTTAAAAATGATTGTTATTCATGTACCATTTTCACATATGATAATATAAATATTTTTATGATAGTGAAAGAAAATGGTTCGAATAAATAAAAATAATACATTTTGAAATATATAACTTTTAACTTTTAATCAAATAAAAAAAAATTAGATACATACTTGTCAATGTCAATTTTGGTTCTAATAATAATTAAACAAAACCCCAAATTCATTCTATTTCGCACAATTTCAATTGATGAATTTCAAATATTTAATTATTTTTTTGGTTTAATAAAATATGATTGCTAAGAGCTGAGGACGTCTATCGATTTGTTATTTAGAAGTGCCCTTTGTTTACTCGCAAAATTTTCCGAGAATGCTCTCTCACTTGCAACCGAACTAGGCTTAATCGTTTTTTAAGCGTGATATAATAATTCTGAAAATTCTGTTCTTTTATTTGTGGCTTCTAAGGCTAAAAACTCTTTTTTTTAAGTTTGAGTAGAGCAATTCACTCCTTCAACAAGAAGTCGCTTTGATCTATAATATCTATATCAATGTATATATCAATATATACATTGATAAAATAATCTAAATTAATATATACATTAGACAAAAGATAACACAGAACCTTTCTGGGAACTATAATAACAGATTGATACGATTCCAAATTTCATCGAACTGATGTGATTCCAAGTATCAAAACGCTTGCTTCCATTTAGTATATTTGTCAATTTCCATTTATACAGTAAAAACCGATTTTTTTTGTTAAAAAAACGGTTTTCGATTTTCACAATTTTTGTAAGAAAAACGGTTTTCAAAACCGACAAACCCTACTCTTTACTCAGTTGATCAATGTAAAACTAATATGAAAAATTTGCTATATTTGTTACTGGATACCACAGTTTTACATGTATCATCAAAATATCCAAAAGCAAGAAATTTTGCTCATAGGATACATCATTTAAAATAAAAAATTTAAATAGTAATATTATGGAAATAGTAATGAATTATTATGAAATTTTCTATTTATTATCAATTTCGAACAGTTGCAGCATTTTGTCTTTCTTCGGGGAGCCAATTTGCGCAGAATGCTTAGTTCACGTGAGAATAGTAAACTTTCCATTCGCCGCGTTACGGGCGCTCTGACCACGAGCCGGCCCAGTGCCCTCATTGGCCCCATTTGCCCCATTGGCCCCACACTCCATGTAAATACGTTTTACACTAGCGTAATGGGTGCCAAGCGATTCGGTTTAATGGAGCGACTGCTCTCTCGCGCCATGTACACTAAATTATTTTTATGCGATTTCCGAATCATATTTCGTTGATCTCTCTTTTAGCTTTGCGCTTAAAATTCTTTTTGTCATTTTCTAAATGAAATCTTCTTGCACTATCGGACAGTAAAAATTAATCTGTGTTTTCATAGATTGAACTTGAGACAAATTCTTTAAATGTGAATTTGCAGCCAGTCGTCGAATTAAAGGAATAATAAATAATGATCTATTTATTTATACGTTTTGGCACGGTATGTGTGTCAACATTCAGCTTTTTTTATTTAATAAACAGTATCACGCCAGGAAAAACACTCACAAAAATTAAACTAGCATTATTTAAAAAAACATAAAATGAATAAAGTAGAAAATTTATAATTTTAAAACAACATTTTTTTAATATATATATATATATATATATATATATATATATATATAAAGATCAGCTTCATTATTGCTTACAAAGATTATGGTTCTAATATTAACAATATTTTTATTTACAATATAATACTAACCTTTGTAACTGTTTACAGAGTGGTATGGCCTTCTTTAGCATAGGATTAGTATGATAGTTTAATTTTTTTCTGTTTTGCGTGTTTTTTTTAACAGAAGTTGGAACTAAGTTCGAGTTGTTGATAAGGATTATACTTTTTCCTAACATTGGCTTTGCAGAAGCTAATCCGATGGTTGTTCAATTTATTTTGAGGTATTTTATACTGGGTTGCAACAAAATGGTTGTCTTTAGTCTAAGTGGTGTTATATTTTAATTTATGAAAGGATGTTAATTGGAATATTTTCATCTGGAAACACATTTTGATCCAGATTTAAATGTGTAAATCGATATTTGTTGCTTAATATTAGTTTGACGGTAACACGAATTTGAAGCCGTGTAACGAGCACCTGAAATAATTAACAAAAAAAAAACATATCCTACGAGTATCTACTGGATTTTCTCAATTTTATATTTTGATTTCAATTATAATTATTTTGGATTGATGCATGATTATGTATATAGTCAAGTTTTCCTTTTTGTCGTGAATTTTTAAAGAAATTCTAAATAAGAAGCAAACGATGCCGCAAGTTTGTTATCCGGTCAGAACTCCGTAATTAACTTATTACTACCCACTATGTTCTGATCCTTCAAGGAATATTAATGACCTATTCATTGAAGTGTGTTATAATTTCAATATTAAAAATTTTAATTAAAAATATTCCCTTACGGAAATTTCAAGAAGCTGACAGGTCTTCGTGAAATGAAAAAGTACGTTGTTAGGACGTAAGTTAATTAAGAAGTGTATCTGCTTCGCAAAATAGAATAATTTGCAAACAAGTCGATATAATTTATGCGATGTATGCAATATGTATGTATTTTTTATGAGAACGGAATTTAAACTGACTTTTGCTTGCTTTCGGTTCGGACTGAACAATCTACTGAACAGGGCTTGGGAACTTGTAAAAAGGGATTATTTCACCTTAATCCGGAAATATATGGCGCAGATTTAAACTCGAGATGTTCATAAACAATTTTAGAGAGGATGGTAATACAGAACTATATGACCTGCATACATATAATGCTTTGATATTGATCTCTTTAACTAGAACAATTAGTTGTGCTTCATACTTTAAACTATCAGTTTTATATATATATATATATATATATATATATATATATATATATTATATCTTATATATGTGTATAATTACATTATAACATGTGACAGTTCCTATTTTTTAGGTAGGGTACGGGATAAATGTTCAATTTGACTTTGAATTATAATGTAAATCAATCAATGTTTTCAAAGATTTGCTACCTGGTTCTTTTTACCTCATAGACAGAGTAAAATGGGACAACCAGGGGGCAAACTGGTCCAATATCTCATTTTTAGTGTTTTGAGGTATTTTACGAAATAATAGCTAAATTATTCAACCCATACAAAATGATAATGCCATTTCCATTCTAAAAAAACTAACAAAAGAAAATGCTTTTGTTATGGATTTTGAAACATTGCCGTTTATCTCTTGATAGCGACGTCATAAGAATCAAGGTGATAGCTTGTTATTAAAAAATGTTGCATTAGCTTTGGGATTGCGACAATATGCTACAGAATAATAATAATCTGCTTAATAGACAATTCGGCAATAGATTATTCGACTAAATTTAATTTTTTTTTCAGCCATCTCTATCAAACAGTTAAGACTCTACAACGTAACGAAAACCCACGTTGTATAGGAGAAAGTAATTGCTGTCATCAGCAAATAATAACTAACCATGCCAGGTGACAGATGGTTACTAAACTAGCTGTAAGTGGAATTCTGTCTTAAGGTAATTAAGGCATCGTGCCTTAAGGCATATTGCTGGAACTTCCCGTACCAAAAATTATTAATTTTTTAAAAACGATTAACATTTTTGAAAAAAATGTACTTTGAAAAAATAAGATTTTTGAGAAATTATATATATGGACAAAAATTACTTTTTTTGAAAAAAAATTTTTTTTTTTTAATTTTTTTTTTTGAAAAAAAAAATTAATTTTTTTTTTTGAAAAAAAATATTTTTTTCTTTATTTTGACATATTGTGGAAGATCTGAACTTTTTTTTCAAAGCAATCGTACTGATTTAACTGCATATGGAAAAAATATAAAGCGCGTAAGCGCCGCGTCGCTGTCTAACGCATAAGCATTGGTACGGAACCCATAGGAATGTTAACAAAATGTATACTTATTATTAAAATCTCTATAAAATATCTGATAATTTGATGTGCATATGTCTAATGATTATTTTTGACCGCCAAATGGCTAATTTTTTTACTTTTTCCTCCATATCTCCGAAACCGCTAGACCTACCTTTATGAAAATTTTATCGATTTTTCATCTTGTCAATACAAGTAAAATGTTTTTTGAATTATTTAAATCGGACGCTCCGTTCTCTTAAAAACTGAGTTACCGTTTTAGGCACTTTTTGCCCCGTATCTTCGGAACGGCTAGACCTGCCTTCGCCAAAAACTAATCAGCACGTCTCCTTATCAATACGAATCGAATGTTTTTTGAATTATTCAAATCGGTTGATCCGTGTTCCCGAAATCGTCGACGAAAATTTGTATCCGCACATACATACACACACGTACATACATACACACACACATACACACACACATACACACACACATACACACACACATACACACACACATATAAAGAAACTCGTGTTCTCTATACTACGAATATTGTTTATTATGACAATAGTAATAACACTATGTGTGATTATATTGATCATTTACAAAAACGTAGATGTTATTTCAGTATTTATAATAAAAAAAGGAAAAAAGTTAAGAATTATAATTTTGGCATTTCGAACATTGAGCAAACAAAAACGAGATCTGATCTGACACTTGAACTTTTTGTTTTTGAGCTGACACTATGATGAGCTTCAAATAATGAACATCTGTCAAGTTAAAATGCGACGTGTGTTGACAGGTCGCTACAGATCACTCCGCCCTAATGAAAAAGATTGTTTCGCATCTCTGAGTGCCATCTTGAACTTTCTTGTAAATTTCTTTTGGTTGAGATTGTGTGATAAATTTTATTTGTTCGTGGCCGTGGCCGTTTTGAATGCCGTGTTGGCTTGTTGAGTTTGTTGATTGCTTACGTTACGTTGAGTGAGTTAGCGGCTGAGTATATTTGACACTTCGCTGGTGAGTTAGCGGTTGATTGTATGTGGCCCTTCGCTGGTGAGTTAGCGGTTGATTGTATGTGGCCCTTCGCTGGTGAGTTAGCGGTTGATTGTATGTGGCCCTTCGCTGGTGAGTTAGCGGTTGAGTGTATGTGGCCCTTCGCTGGTGAGTTAGCGGTTGAGTGTATGTGGCGGTTGCCAAATTGTTTGCTCCCTGTCTGTTGCCATGGTGCTTATTATCGACTTATTTACCATGATAATAAGTGATTTATTGAGCACGTGTTATTGTTGATCTTGAAGTGCGTGGTCGGAGTCTCAGTTGTATGCTTAGAATGCTCTTCGAATTATGGAAGTTGTGAGCCATTTATAATAATTATTTATATTTTTAAAAATTCTTTTCTTAATAATTCTTTAGACTTCAATTTATTTTTTTTATCTTCAAAATATGTCTTGATCTTCTTACCTTCTTGTATGTGTGTTGCTAGTTCACTCTCGGGGTCACCAAAATATGGAGGTTTAGTCCATATTAATACCAATTGTAGTCATAATAAATTTCATAAAATATTATTTATATTTCGTTTATTTTATATATGATTAATATCCACGACACTATGTGTTGTCATATTTATCGTTAATAAAATGTGATTGGTATTTTCTTATTTATAATCGAAAAGAAAGGTTTCAAGAATTATACATTTTTGGCAAATTCGACTAGGGAGAAACAAAAACCGTGTACGATCTGACACTTGAATTTCCTTTTGTTTTTCTCAGTGCTGTCACTATATGGGCCAATCTGTCCAGAGACATGTGATGCGTGTTGACAAGCCGCGATGCGTGTTGGCAACCCGCTACACATACACACACACACACACACATACATCCATTTTTTCTAAGGTATGCCAAAATGTTCAGAAACCTTTGAAACGTAAAGATATATAAAAATTTTCATTTTCGATTTTTTTGCGATTACTATAACTTGCCCTACGGGAAGTTAAAAATGGTGTATTAGTATTTTGGTTGCAACAATATGCCAAATAATAAAAATAATCTGCGTAATAGACAATTATCTCAATATATTAATTTTTGTAGTCATCCTTATCAAACATTCAAGACTTCACAACGTAACGAAGACGACCCAGATTGTATGGTAGAAAGCAATTGGTGCCATTAACATGGATCGTATATGGAAACAATATTTCTGCTCAAATTTAATAGAATGACGAACCGATTCGTATATTTCTTATATATTCATTCTACATTTTATCTAAATCTTTAACTAATGCGTTGGCCGTCCTCTGGTTTCGAGCGCGGCGTTCCGTTACTTTTACCGCGGCGGTACGTTTTATTCATGAAGATAAATTCAGCTGTTCACTGTGGGTACTATTTGCCGGCTGGATAATTCAATTAAAAATGATAATGAAGTTTGAATACTTAATGAGAATACTGTGAGAGCGCACCCCGAGTCTTATGGCTGAAACTTGCACGTAGAAAGTTTGGTTCTCAACGGAATCCAGAAACCAGATTTGTCTAATTTCAATAAAAATTCAATGTTCTCGAATGTTTTAAACAATAGACTAATTCGGTTCAAGATTGTTCCTTCTTCTTTGTTTGAAGAGAATGTCTTTCTTCATTGATAAAAATGCCCCTAACAATAACTGCACAATCATTGCAATGTACTTACTTCGATTTAGCACCAATAGATTAAAAATTCTTTATTATCAGAATAATAGTAATAAGTTCATTGTTTGTTAGTTAGGAATGAGCGCATCAGACAATCTTTAGCAAAATATCTTTGCAACTAATAAACGTTTCAAACTTTGGCTAACCAATTTTAATTCGACCCATCTCCGTAAAAAAATTGGTCAGCCGAATGGCGTTTAAACATATGAAACAGTCATTTTCTTTAGAAATAGATTTCATTTCTGAAATAGATTTTTTATTAATTTTAAAGTTATTAATTTTTATTTTTTAAATTTGAAAATTGTTGAAAAATTCGACTTTTCTAAAAAACTTAAATTTATTTGAATTTTTTATAAATTTTGATTTTTTAACTTTCAAAATTTTCGTTCAAGTCGGTTGATTTATGTTATGGTAAATGTCATTTATCAGGACATTTGTTGAGCTATATAAGTGAATTTTTTAAACGTTATGGTACAAAACTCACCATGTTTGTGTTTAAATATTACAAGTATTTTTGAAAGTTATGCGTTTTTCTGTAAGTTTTGTTAGAATTTCAACGTATTTTATAATCGGCAAATAATATACTTACGATGTACAAACATTCATCTGACTAGCAGTGCTCAATTCCGAACTAAAAATTTGGATTATAGAAAATGAATCAAAAGAACTAAATAAAAAAATAAAACGTGAAAAACGTAAAAGAAATTTTATACTATCATCTAAAATTTACAATCTTGTTTTTTAAATTTTGAGCCACCGATTGCATAAATCTTCTTGGTACAGTTGATAAATCAGTTCAACAATTTAATTTAAGGATCTCTCTTTGCCAAAAACTAATCTGCACGTCTGCCTGTAAATACAAATCGAAATTGTCTATCATACATACATCTATTTTGTCTAAGGTATGCCAAAATGTTCAGAAACCTTCCATATTTCTGCAATTGCTAAAACTCACCCTACAAACGTTAAAAATAACCTTAAAATAGTTTTTTCCAGCTCTCTCACTTTTAAGAATGATAATATTCTTTCAGCTCGGGCGTATCTGAGCGCAATACTTTGTTGTCGGGCATTAGTTAACAATGATCCGCAACTGCAAAAGAATGGGCGTACATCTTTAAGACTAAATAAAAGTTCATTCTTATTTCTTATTCTGCTCTTTACATTAAGCTATTTTATATACAGTTCCACATAAAGTTCCAACTCACATGATAATAAATATATCTAAACGCTACTTTGTGTTTTAAGCAGAAACAGAATATATAATGGTCCTGCTTAAATTGTAATAGTTTTAGGTTTGAATTTAACTGGTTAAGACAAAGTTAATCAATTAGAAATATATATATATATATATATATATATATATATATATACTAGCAAACCCGACGAACACCGTTTCGCCACCAGATGGATTCCTGAGAAAGATGAAGAAATTTTTTGTTTGTTTTATATTTGAAAAGGAAAAATTTGATTTTATTATACAACAGTAATGAATTGATTTCGATTACAAAAATGAAGGTTTAGTTGAACTTCTCTAAGTAAATAAAAGTGAATCCGCAAATTATCCGTTTTCATTGAAGTGCTCTTTGGTAAACCACATTTTTTTGTTTTTGATCTGACGTTAACACAAACAAAGCGGATGGTTTTTCCAACTCGTGAACGAGCAACGTATAATGCCCATGTAAAAAACAATGATTTTATAAATATTCTATTTGAAATATCCCGCAAAACACGATACGATTGGCCATGCAACTTGTCGTTGCATTTAACATCTTCTCTAACTACTTTTAAAAAATAGGCCGAAGGATTCACCGGTAAAAAGAAGACACTTGCGTTTATCTCTTTTCTGTTCTGAGCCTAATATAACGAAAGTTGGTTTCTATGTATGATTTGGTTCCTTTCGGAGTCAAGATTAATTTTTGAACTGTCTACCTCCAAAAACGGGATCTCGTATGCCTTTTTTAAATGTTCCATATCGTATGGACAACATTATTTTTGTAATTATTTTTCTTATATATAAATAAATTAAATTTCTTAATAAATATTTATGATAGTTTCTCTTTATTAAAACAACTTGCTGGTACATAATGAAACAAAAATGAGTAAAACGATTGAGGTTGGTTATAATATCATTAATTAAAAGATATTATCTAAAATTTAAAACACCATGTTATTTAATCCGTACTTGCCCTATAATATTAGTATGTTCATTAGTATGCAAAAACCAAACATTAAATGAAAAAAAAACGAACGAGTGCGTGACATTGTACGTATAATTCAAGAAGAATTTTAAGTATTTGTTCATAAATAAATAATAAATATGTAGGCGACTGAATGCTTTTTTGAAATAATTAAATTAATACCTGAGCTAATAACGCGAGCGGATCACTGGGAGTAATATACGAATGATGAATACTTATCTAATGACACAAATACTTGAATTAAAGATATATTGAATATTGTATTATTGCAGTAATGAATATTATTATTGCAGTAATGATCGTTTCAATTAATAATAGTCAGAATCAATCTTTTATGAATAATACAACAATAAATGTTACGCGTTACCTCATAGTGCGGCCTATAGCTTTGCCTACAGAACGAAAAAAAGCCCACGGGCGATATATCTAGCTTTTTCCGTTCTTATGCGAGCCCATCAATTATTCGTCGTGTCCAAAATTACAAGGGATCCTCTCTAACCACAATAATAATTGCTCGCGTCAAGCGAATTTAAGCCGAAACGGCTCTGACAGGGCACGATCGGCGCATATATCAAAACCACGTATGTGGGAAGGACAACAATGCAAATAATAACCGTTCGCACTTCACATATATGTCAATATTCCATTAATCGAATTACCGATATGGTGATAATTTTCATTTTTAATTAACGAGTAACAGAGCGGTCCGGCACCAGGAATATTCAGTTCAGAAATGTTATTGTAAGCGAAAAGAAATTTAAGCTGGTTGTGATTTACTAAATTGACTCTTTGCATATAACTGTTGCTTCTAATGGGACTTGGTAGTATTATCATATATATTATTTAAATTTATTAGCGATTATATGAAATTATTTCAGTGCAAGTTTTTGAGATTTGCATGCTTTCTTCAAGTTTCCTCTAAATTCAGAAATTTGTGTCGTACTCGAAATATAGAGATATAACACGTTGAAATTATTTTATGTAAATGATAAATATGATTGGGCGGAGCACAAAGGTCCAATGTGACTTGAACAATTATATTGTAAAAATCAAACCATTTATCTGATCAACTATAGATCAAACATTTCATTATAAAACGGGATTTCCAGCAATTTGCTTTAGGGCGGGATGCCATACGCCACTAGTTTATAATTTATTTATCAACGTTACAATAGTGCAAAAAAAGTTACAATAGTGCAAAGAAAATGTTAAAAATTTGCAGTTGTCAAAACATAGACACTAGACTTCAACCCTCCAAGTAATCCGAAATGAAAATAAAAGATCTAGAATTCATAGTCATAATGGAAAATATTAGAGACATTTTGTTCAGATCAATGTGCTTTTTCGCTGTTTTTCAAAAAAAATTACCTGGTCGTTTTATCCTATACGTGGGGTAAAATGGGACCACATGGGGTGAACAGGTCTAATATCTAATTTTACATTATTCAACCAATGCTAAATATACATTTCATGGGTACATTTTTTACAGATATCTAACTTTGATCTGGTATTTCGTCAGAAATATTGATCAGCCCTGTTGTAATAACTATTTCTTTAATTTATCTCGTGGAAAATCACATTTTTAACTTAAACTTTTTATTCATTTTTAAATTGTTTACATCTTTTTGGCTGGATAAATGTCAGTTTAACCCCACCCAAGTATAAGTTTTTATAAAGTTTAAAAAAAATCTGTTGAAACTGACATAAAATTAATAATACATCTTATAAAACAATTAGATAACGTTTACTTTAAAACTGCATTAAAGACTCGTAAACTAAACAACAGTGCTCACAAACAAAACAAAATACTTTTGATATGGATTTTCAAATATTGCTGTATATCTTTCGTTAGAAGTGTCGTGAGAATCAAGGTGTTGGCTAGTTATACATCTTTTCCCCTCTGCTTTTAAACATTGTTCCTAAAAAAAATCTTAACTTTTGAGGTATCGGTGGTGTGCCTTTTTACCAGGGGCGTAACTAGCGCCGTATCAGCCGTATCAATGATATGGGGCCCCCGAGCCAGGGGGGCCCCCAACGACCACAATCAGAAAGCAAAACAACATTTTTTTTTCAAATTCAATCATTTTAACGTAGTTTACATTTCCTTTTGTTATCAAAAGGTATTGAACTTCAACTTGTAAGCTAACTCTAGCAATCAATTCAATTAGTAAAGTTTTAGCACATGCGATAAGTTAATATTCTTGTTATCAAATCTATAAAATTAATCCAATTTATACATTCTTCTTCAAAAATTAGAATTAGGAATTTTTAAAGTTATATTTATAACATTTTTATATTTGTTTTTGTTACTACTTGAATTGTCTGCTTGACGGGTAAGTTTAATAGTTAGATTTTGATAAATATGATCAAGTAAATCATTTTCAGATTTCTTTCTTCACTCCTTCAAATTATTAGTTTCATTTCTAGAATTTCACAATATGACAGTAATGACTTATGAAAAACTAGCATTTTATTAAGTAATCTTTTGAATAGACTGTGCAAATTAAAAATTTAGTAAATTAGTTTACTAAAGAAGTCGAAATAGATAAAAGACAAAAGGTAATGAAGCGTTATTATGATGAGTTATTACAAGTTATTATGATGAGTTATCACAAGATGAGAGAATTTTTGACCCAAAATCTTATTTTAGTGTAGACTATTTCTGTTTGGTTTTATTGATTTCACAAACCAAACAAAAGTTTCAAAAACTTTGCGACGTAAATAGTATCATTTGCCTTTTTGTAATGGAGAATTATTAAACGTTTCCGGCAATCTGTCGACTGAATTACAATAAAGAAATACTACAAAAATATCTCATAAGATCATGACCAATTGATGGCTCTAGAAATAGGTTTGGATTCAAAAATCTAAGAAATGCGATGGATGCATTAGAGGTGCATCCATATTTCCCAACGAAATAATATGCATTTTTCAACTGCTAAAAGAAAATTTTAAAATTGAAACTAATTAAAAATTACGTAAAAACTTTAGGACGTAAATATCTACCAGACCTGAATATTCCTAGTGACAGAATCTTTATAAATTTTACAGATCATTAAATAATTTAATTTTTCAGAAGCAGTTCAAAGAAAGTGAATATATATCAGGAATCATTTGTGAAAAATTCAGAACATGAGAGAAAATTAGATAAATAAATAATAGGAATGATAAATAAATATTCTTCTAATTTTATGTATTTTTTATGTTGTAAAAAAAAAAATTTTCTTGAGGGGGGCCCCCAAACAAAATTTGATACGGGGCCCCGCCAAGGCACGCTACGCCCCTGCTTTTTACACGCGGACTTTTAAGCTCCGCTTCACCCTATATAATGTTAGAAGCCAATAAGTCGAAAATAAAATACCAACAAATTGCCATTTAGCAGTCATACGTAGAAGAACACAACAAAGTGCTCAGTTAAAAAAAGAACTAAAAATAAAGTGAAAGTAAAATATTTTTAATTATTTTTGGTCGTTTGTCTACTCTTAGCCATCAAAGCCGTTCCGGGCGTATTTTTTGCTCTAAGCCACCAATGGCAAGTTACTATAAGAATCGTTTATCTTATGCATTCATATAGATTACAGTAATTATAAAACATAACTTTTATATAAAAACATATTACTAAATAGGTGTATTAAATAAAAATATATATAAAGTTTATAAAACAGTTTTTAAGTCTTGTGCACACAAAATATACTTGTGTGTTCTGCCCTATTGACTGAAAATGATTTCGAGTACTACGACACGGATTTCCAAATTTAATTCGACCGAAGAGGGTCAATAAAATTAAGGTACTACTATCAAAACGTATTGTTTATCAAATAATAAATGGAATCTATACTATCGACACAGAATTTTTTAAACTAAATATGCTTCATTATCTTTATATATTCCATTTTGTATCAGTGCAGCTCTGTTTTTTACATCGCCGTTCAACTAAAAATGCGCCTTCATACTGTTAAAACTCTATATCTAGAAGGACAGACATATAATACCGAGGCTATATAAAAGAGAACTTGAAAAATTAGCGCCCAACAATGAATTCTATCCTTTTTCGGCGTCTCCCCGGATCGACATCGCAGTCCGGAGACAGAGGGACACAAAGATTCCGGATGCAGGATATTAAATCGTTGCATAACTTACACACGAAGCCCGGAAAGAAAACTTAATATATTTAAATCGCACAGTCTCCATGGAACTATAAATCAGCCAGTGCCATCGTGCTATTCTGTGGGCCCGTAGCGAATATCGGGTCCGTGTAATGAAATAATTATAATGTTATAATAATGATAATAGTTCATGTTATAGGAATATGCGTTTTTAACTTTCCCTAGGGTAAGTTATAGAGATCGCACAAAAATCGAAAATGAAAATTTTTGCATAACTTGACGTTTCAAAGGTTTCTGAACATTTTGGCATACCTCATAAAAAATTGATGTATGTTTGTGCATGTATGAGTGTGTGTATGCTTGGATACAATTTTTCATCCACGATTTCGGGCGCACAAATCAACCGATTTGTATGATTCAAGAAACATTCGATGTCTATTGATGAGAAGACGTGCCGATTAGTTTTTGGTGGAGACAGGTCTAGCCGTTTAAAAGATACGGTGCAAAAAGTGCCAAAAACGATAATTCAGTTTTGTATGATTCAAAAAACATTTTACTTGTATTGAGAAAATGCAGAGTTAATGAAATTTTTATAAGGCAGGTCTAGCGGTTTTGAAGATACAGACAAAAAGAAAAAAATATATATTTGGCGGCCAAAAATTGTCATTAGACATGTACACTATTACGTAAGTCAAATTATCAGATATTTGATAAAATTTTTAAAAATGAGTGCTACTTTAGTTACTTTTTTTTGGTTCCGTACCAAGATTGTTAATTTTTAAAGTTTGCTTACACGGTTCAAGCAAATTTCAACATTTTCAGAAAATTTAATTTTTCAAAATTTTCAAAAATATTCAACGTTTAATACTTCAAATATGAATTTTAAATTTACAATTCAGTTTAAAAATGTATTTATTCTGAATGCGTCATTCTAATCGTAAGAAGTAATCCTCGGATGGATTTATTCGGTACCTCTTGCTAATGTAAACTATCTCAAGTGTTTTGACCGATAAGATCGTTACTAAAATAAGATCGAACAATAAAATAGTAATTATAACTATCTATTTAAAAATGTTTAAAACACTTGTTAATAATCATTGATGAATATTTATTGATTACTGTTTTTTTTCTCGAATATTTAATTCTATTACGGAAAGTTTCAGTAACTTGCCTTAAGGTACGATGCCATGCACCACTAGTTATTTTTTATAAATTCAAAACTCCTTTTTTCAATAGGGCTTCTTCGAGAATTGGATAGGACTATGCTATTACAACTTCGGATTTTATTAAAAACTCACAAAAAGCTCATAGGACGATTTTGTTCTGATAGCTACATATATATATATATATATATATATATATATACATAAATAAATATATATACATATATATATATATATATATATATATACATAAAATATATTAAAGTCTCATTCATTATCTTATGTGATAAGTTACTTAGTGGATGTAAACCACTTTGTACGAGTACTGAGTATGGCAACCGCTTTCTCAGAGTACCGCGTTGTAGGAAGGTTGATTATATATATATATATATATATATATATATATATATATATATCTAATCAACCTTTTTCAAATCCGAATGAGACTTTAATATATGTTTTATTAGAGACTAGTTTATCTTTAACAATATGTTCTTTTAACCATATCATTTACAACTAAGCTGTGTACATCGGTTTTAGTAGTGCTAAAGCTCATAGAACGTTAGTCCTTCTAACAAAATACAGCTTGAATAATATTTTGTTGGAAAACAGATTTTTAATTTAGCTTTTTCGTCATATCTTTTTATAAAGTCTTCAATTCAACGAAAACGGTATATATTTTATCATGTATATTTTGTATATACTGGTCTCCATATAACGCGGTACAAATGGAGTGATTTATATTCATTCTGTTTTTTTTTAAGTTTTTCATAGCACGGTTCTCATATAACGCGACACCGGTATAATATATTATATATATATATATATATATATTAGTGGTCCTTAAAAAGGTCATTTTCGAATTTCCTTGCTCCCAGGGCTCAAATGGTTCCAAATAGATAAAAACAATTCTCTGAAAGTTTTAGCTCTTAATATTAACGTTTAGATAGAGCGCAATTCAATCAAAGTTTTGTATGGAAATAGCATGGAAAATTTTCAAAAATTTAAAAAATTTTTTTAAATGTAATTTAGCGTACAAATAAATGAATAAAACTTATTTATTTGTCGCTAAGTAATACCTAAAACATTTTTTTTTAATTTTCAAAATTTTTTCCATGCTCTTTCCATACAACTTTGATTGAATTGCGCTCTATCTAAACGTTAATATTAAGAGCTAAACTTTCAGAGAATTGTTTTTTATTATTTGGAACCATTTGAGCTGGACAAGAAAATTCGAAAATGACCTTTTAAGGACCATATATATATATATATATACAAAATAGTTTTTAAACTAATCCAAGTGATGAATGGAAACACTATATATTTCACGAGCTCTCCATAATTTTTCGAGTACTGCATGCATTCAATACTGAAATTCATTGCATTTCTGTTTAAATGCAAATAATAAATTAATTAATAATCAAGTACCTACATAAACGTGCACTTATATGATATAACTCTTGTATGATTTAATTTGAAAAAATATTATTATGCGAAATATGTTTACCACGAATCCAAAACTATAAACCTCAATTGTAGAAACAAATATGTTATAATTGTTTTAATCAATTTATAATTAAACAAATTAACTAAAAATATGCACAACTTTGCATTCAAAGTAATTAATGTAATTATTTAGTGTATGAATGTGCTTTGAACATGTAATCGATATATAAATTCGCATAGCTTTCATGTTATGAAATGTAGTATTTATAATAAAAGTCAGATATTTTGCATTACGTTTCATTATAGATTATTAAAATATATCGCAAATATTTTTTTTGTATTGATCAATTAAAATACGTGTTTATGAAAATATTTGGTTGTTAAATACTTCATGAATATCTCAATGAAAATATATTATCATAACCTCATCATACTAAATAAGTGGGAAAGCACGTTGTTATGTATTTTAACATACTAATGGATACGCTAATGGATTTTCTTATTGTTTATACTGATAAGGAGGAAAATATCTGTGCGCTGGTATCTTATATATTACAAAGAAATTATAATTTTATAATATAAATTATTGTAATTATTACAAAGCACAATTATGCCTGTTACATGAAAAGTAAAAATAATTATTTTATTGTCTAAAAAATTTTAAAATGGGGCATAAAATTGAAACAATGCATTTTGAAACAATTTAAAAATTATATCACGTACATTTAAAAACTATATTAAGGTGTAGTTAACTAAACAACAGCGCTCACAAGCAAAAAAACTAACAATGAGAGAAATATTTTTTTTATGGATTTTCAATCATTCCTTATCTTCCGATAGAAACGTCGCAAGAATTAAAATGATGGCTGATTATAAATATTTTTCTCTTTACTTTCAAATATTGTTTTAAAAAAAATCTTAACTCTACTTGATTTTGAAATACGGATGGTGGATCTTTCTAGCGCAAGTCTTTAAGCCCCTCTCTACCCTATTGCTTTATCTATGATTTTGCAAGCATTTAGATCGACATACATATCAACGAATTAAATATGTAAATTTAATTGTAATTGTTATAATAATTTATTATTTTTTGTATAAAATGGTTGATTTTGTAACATAAAACATTATACCATAAATATTTAAAGCAAAAATATAATTAACTTTGATATTACATATGTAATTATCAACTATTATTTATTATATTTAATTTTACTGATTTCTTTAATTATGTAAGGCATATTACACTACAGGGTAGTTTTTGAAAAACTATTATAATTAAATTTGTCATTTTTTGATAAATGATTAATATAATGCAGATTTCCATTTATAAATATTTATAAAGATTTCAACTACGATAGCTCGAGGAAAAATCAAATATATAAAAGTTGTATTCAATTTTAAGATATTTCTCATGATTTTATTCGTTTCTTCGTGCTTTGGCGGCAATAGAAACAATCTTACTGTGACTCATATATTCATATATTTTCTCTCATATTTTAATATAAGAACTTTCCATGTAAAGTATTGAATTTTGTCTTTTACACAATTATTTTCTGTCATAAGTATGCATACGTTTCTTATAATCATATTGGACCATCATGCAATTTGTTCCGCATTTAGAAGCGAACAGGCCAATTTGTTCGATACATCTTTTACGCTGCGATAGATATCTTGAGATTGCTTATTATACGATATATGTAATATATAATTGAATAGAAAATAAATAAGCTTTTCAGGATTTCAATATTGTTTTACATATGTACCACAAATATTATTTTGTAACTTGTAAATACAGCGCTGGTTAATGAATATAACTAATATTAAAATTTAATTACACTGGATACGTTCAAATAAAATATGCGCAATATAATATTTATTAAGTCAAAAATGTTTTAATTTATATATTTTAATTTGTGCGTTTAATTTAACTTTGTATCAATTATTCAAAAATATTTAAACAAACTAATTGAATTTAATTTTCTTTATACAAAATGCCTGTGGAGACGCCGGCAATTTAAAATCAAAATAGCATTTGAATTATGAAATAATAAATATTTTAAGTTATAAATGAAAATACAAATATGTTGGATAACAATAATATTTCAAAGCAAAAATAGTAATTAATACAATTGGGATTATTAAATGAAAATAATTATTCATTGTTCATAAGTTTAAATAAAATATTCCCAACATGATATTTATTAAGTCAAAAATGTTTCAATTTAGAAATTTTAATTGGCAGGTACGTTTATTGGAACAAATAACGTATTAATTTGAAATGTAATTTTGTATCAATTATTCAAAAATATTTAAACTAATTGAATGTAATTCTCTCTATATAAAATACCGGTGGAGACGCCGGCAATTTAAAAGCAAAATAGTATTTGGTATAATGAAAAATTTATGAAATTAATATTTTAATATATGAAATGAAAATACGAATTTGTTCAACGTTATTTGCAATAACGTTTGTGATAATAATTAATATAATTAAAATTGTAAAATAAAGTGTAGTTTTTTTTATAAATATTTTACTCTAGAATTATATTATGTATATATTTGATGAAATTAAATGAAATTAAATATAGACAAATTTATCAAGAGTACCTACATTACCTAATTTTTATTTCATCTTTATCATGTTTATGTAATATAATATAATACTAATTTGATTCATAATAATCAAATGGAATTATATAATATATTTAGTATTTAATTAAAAGAACATCGAAACTTAAGCAAATTATGTTTGGTGTTTACGCGTATTGAGATTAGCTCGATAAATATAATGGTGTTTTACCAAGAAAAATTAAAAAAATCAATTTAATTGAATTAACTAAAGAAATAATTTTTTACAAAAGAAATGAATTTCAAACATCAAGAATTTTCTTTATATAGAAAACCGCTCGTCATTAATTTGAAAACAATTATTATCTGTTGGATATAATACTGCGCGAGGATTTTTTCGCTTTAATAAATTAAATAATATTTAGAAAATATACTAGAACATATTCATGAATTAGATAATATTAAACTTGATTACTGTTTAAATAATTTTTAGGAATTTTTAACCGGCGCTCGATTTATTACGCTTTCAGATAACTGCCGAAGTTATACTATATTACATATTTTCATAGATAGTTATTTTGATTAAAATTCGTTCGATATACAATTCGAATATTGCATCTGTTGTACGGCGTTTGATGTTTCGAACAAAGGAACTAAAAATAATCAAAATGTTTTGTAATCTACATTGATGGTGTAGCGTAACAATTAATATTTTTCTACAAACATAACTTTTGTAAATATTGTGTCTATTTTTGTTCTTTATACTATTTTTAATAAAATGGTAGTGTTGTCTATTTCTATATATATATATATATATATCTATATTTCTTGTGACTACAATAGCAACTATTTTCCAAAATCTTTTTTTTTGTTTCTCTTAGTCACAAGTGGGTTTATATGCTCTGATAAACTAAAAAGTAAATTAGTTAAAAGTCATAGAGCAGAGAATAAATGTATCATAATCAGTAAAAATAATAATTAGGACAAAATAATGCTCACAGTACACAATCAAACAAATCTTGCTGACATTGATTTTCTTAACCCGAGTATCTTACATTTTGAAACTAATTCATTTAACAGGAGATTTAGTAAGAGTTGTCTAATTTCGTCATTTAATAAAACTAATAAAAAAAACGTACTGATAGTAATTCGTTTTGTAATGATTACAACATATTTTTCGTCAAATTTTCTTTTTTTATATTCATTTATTATTATACAGCAATCAGAACAGTAATTACAAAATTTTCAAACAGCGTTAAAAACTGAATGAAGCGTGTTCCCGTGTCCCATTTTATTACTTTTTTTGAAACCACATGTCTTATCATTTCACACATTAAAAAAGGTCTTTGTAAACAGAATTCATCCAGTGCTCAACCTTATAACGACTATGTACACAAATCTAGTTTTTTTTAACCTAAAATCACATTTCATTTTAAATATTTGAACTATTAATTACTTGATAGGTCTGTAAGTACCTATTTATAAGTCTATTATCTTTACATTTATTATCTTTTTTAAAATTAATTATAAAAAAACTTTCTAATCGTTTCACTGCATGATGGTCTTCATGCAGATCGAAACGTATGGATTAATAAAGCTGATTTTCTAATTGCTATAAATTTTTTTCTTGATGTTACTATGCAAATCAACACACTCATTATTATATATAATAATGAGTAGTACTGCCCTAGGGCAGGTCTGTGAGCTGAGTTATACTCCAACTCGATTCAGGGAAGAAGTAATGTGAGAGTTTTTCCTATTTCCGTTTCACACTGCAGTGCCCGAGATGGGCTTATTAACTTCCCGAAGGAGAAGTTTATGTTTTCATCAAAAAATCCGATTCGCTAATTTTATGTTCTCTCGACGTTTCAAGCCATTCTGAATCAAATGAGACCAAATTTGGAAAAAGTATGTGAGGTTGTATGTGAACAGATTTTTTGCCGTAAATCGACGTATTTTCAAAAACGGCTAGACCGATTTTAAAAATTTAAAAGCTATTCGATGCGTCTCGATGAGGACTAGCGTTTATCAATTTTGCACGGCGATCAGCCAGGTTTCTTTGTAAATAGCAGAAAATTGAGCCCGCAATTCTGAATTGATTTGAAAATTCAAATACCGTTCGAAAGATATTGGTTGGGAATCGACCTGACTAATAAAGTGTTGAAAAATTTTTTTTGACAATTCTCATGATTTTTTTTGACGGTAGATACTATAGTCCTGTAGATTATACTAGAATATTACAGCCCTACGACAAGCCGTTTAATTTTAAAAATTCTTCAAGGTTTGCAAAAATTGCTATCGTTTATTTGGCGTTTGTAAAAGTTATAATTTTCATCGACGTTGACTCAAAAATGGCTAGACCAATTTCAAAAATTTATAGGTCAATCAAATTTGATGTGGATTTTCTTTTTTTTCTCAGTTTTATGCGACGATCGGTAGAGCCGTTTCTTTGTAACTTGGAAAAACGTGTTGAAATTTTCGTTCACATTTAAGCTCATACTACCGAATCGATTTTAAAAAATCAAAAACTATTCGATACATATTAGTTGCGAATGATATTAATTAGTTTTAGGTGAAAATTTACTGAGCCGTTTTCTTGTAATTAACTGTTGATTTTATGGAACTTTTTTTGGCGATTTATATCATGGTCTTATAGATCTTACTGAAATATTGCGGTCTTACGACAAGTAGTTTAATTTTAAAAATTCATCAAATTTTGGAAAATCAGTAGTTTTTTTGACGTTTGTTAAAATTAAAATTAGACGATTTACTTGGTATAACTATAGAGTACTTAGTGTCAAAGAACATACTACACTACACCATTAAAGTCCTACGGAAACTGGTTCAATTATAAAAATTATTGATTTTTGAAAATTTGCTTTTAGAAAATATTCCGAGTTTACGTGTTCGTTCGTTTACAATTATGTGTAATAAACCTACTCGGAAATCTTTTAGTCACTCATAAATTAATTTGTTTTTATTGATTAAGTCAATTATTAACACATATCGGAAAGTTCATGAAACTTGCCTCAAGGCAAAATACTAATACCAACTAGTTTTCAATTGGAAACATCGCGCTGCCCGATGTCAGATTGTCAGAGCGGGAGCTCGAACGCGCGAACCCATCCATATGTGTTTTCGAGTACGTTTTTATTAAACTCGTGGGTAAATCAAACTTGTATTTTATATCTATCTATTTTTACGATTTCTAATAATCCGTTTATTCAATATTTTCGGTGTTTCTTTTTTGTTTATTTGCTATTGATTACATTTCTTTACCATAACGTTTCAAAATATTTTAATTATTTGCGCATTACATTTTCACTCGCAATTAAGAAATTTAAGGAATCATGTAGTTGAATTGGATTGACACCAAGTCTTCACACAGGAGTCTCCTCGTGCGGTTGAGAGCTGAGAGATTGGTCGCGTCCTCTCTTAGCTTCAGCTGAACCGCTAACGCCTTGTTCAACGAAAATGCACATATTTCACAACGATAAGACGAAATGCAAGATTCTCAAAATAATTTGTGGATGAAAGTGTACATTAATAATGCTTTTACAGAAAATTTGGGTTTCAAGTATGGAGGATTTGATTATTCTCACTAATAATAACTCCAAATGTATTACTATTCTATGAATTACTGAAACCAGGAAACAGACATTAAAAGTTCTATTTCTTTGTTATTCTTGAAATTTAATGCTATTCTTTAAATACTATGCGTGTAGAGAAAGTATAGAAAATCAAAGGCTAACCTATAAGTTTTATACGCATTTGAGAAATCGTTTGGAAAGTGTATGAAGGCAATATATAAGCAATAGTGCTTTACAATTACGGACTCGACTTTGTTCAGATCGTTTTTAATCATAGCATGAAACAATAAGTAAGTTTGTTTTAGTGTTTTAATAAATATTTACTTACATATATATTTTACGTTGAAATTTATCAGTCAACGTGTAAAACGTATCCTTTCTGGTCGGTTTACATTATTTAAACTATTAGTACTTACGGTTTACAAATCTTTCTTGGCTTCTGTATAAATACTCATGCCTCCATTATATGTGCCCTTCTCTGCATCGTCAAATATTATAACAAGATCGTAATCTCTGCGACATTATATGTATGATTTACATTGATAGTTTAAATAAAGCATTAGCAGTAAAATTTGTACCATGATGTATGGTAGAGCGGAAATACTATAGGTCCGCGGGCAAAAAAATCCGCTACCGTTATCTCGAAACAAATAAATTGAGAATTATTTAACAATGCTTTTTTAAAAAACTGAGCTAAAAATATATAACTAGCCACAACCTTAAACGACGACTGTGCTATCAAGAGACAAATAACGTCCATGCATTAATATTTATAACAATTTTTTTTGTTGGTGGATTTTTTAACTCTGTTATTTAGTTTATGAAACCTGAAAATCATTTTTAAGTATACGCCAAATAATTGTTTTACTGGATGTATTGTTTTTGCATGTTAGATTCAACACAAATTTTTATAATATGAATAAAATCTTAAATGTGTTTGGGGTAAAGAACTGAATTTTTACACGGGCAAAGGTATAAAAAATAAGATAATAGAAAACAAAGCAATTTTACAAGAGATGAATTAAAGTAATAGTTATTTATCATCTATACTGATGATTATTTCTAACTAATAATAATAATTTTCTAAGTTATTCCTAAATTCAAGGTTATATACAGTGTAAAATATTTTACACTATTTTTTTATATACTTTGTAAAAGAAATGTCTATAAATTTTGTATTTGCATCGGTTAAATAATAAAGCTATTATTTTTCAATATGCCTTCACAATTAAAAATAAAACATTGAGTCTGTGCGTTCTCTGGCTGTTTCTTTTTCTATAGAGTAAACAAGGACAGGTGATAAATTTGGGAAAAATAGTATTCGAAACATATTTCTATAATTATGAATTAATTGGGAGTTTTACTGAACATAGTTTGATAGTTGTTTTTTTGATACGTGTTATTTGTTGTGATGTAGTTCATTTAATTTAGACAATATAGAAGAGTTTTTTTAATCAATATATCTTGAAATTCTACGAGACTAAAGTAGATAATTGCTGTAACTATTCGTCTACCGAGTCAAGTATAAATAATTCCATAACTGTTATTCATTATTTCACAATTAATCATTGTCTAGAAAATTGCGGAGTTAAAACTTAGCCCGGGACAAGGTTTTGTTTCAACTAACCTTGTTTTTTTACTTTAATCAATCTAACTGTTTATATTATTTAGCAATAACAAATACTTTTACACATTATCAAAGATTGGCTCAAACTCGATAAGAAACTAATATTAGAACGAAATAAGATAATTGAAATTTTAAATTAGTTATAATAGTAATGCAAACCGAAAGGGTATGGGCGCATTGTCATAGAGAATCGGCCGCACCCTGGTATTAAAATAATAAATACGCCATCTTAAAGATCTTTTTGAAAAAAAACGGATATACCAATTTTCAATTTTGTATCTCACCCTATGGCCGAGATATCATTGAAAATATGTGAAAGTGGCTCCTTTTTTGAAACTCACTTTTTGGCGCAACCATAAAAGATATCAAAAAAAATTTACGTGGTTCTATTCATATTGGCATAGGCCGCATTATGTAAAACAATCGATGCCAAATAATCAATTATTATTAGCTGAAAAAGATAAAATAATTTTTCAATTGATGTTTTCCGGTAGTGCGTTTAGTTAGACCACACCTTCTAAATAGCGTTATTCGAAAGCGGACGCGAAGCAGTGCGCGATGCGCCCGAAACCATTCTTAAGATTATTCTGATCGTGAAAATATTTATTATTTAGATATATGTATAAACAGTATAAACACAATAATTTTATATCACTTGTCAAAAATGACGGACTTGCATAGTTCTGTTTATAGCGACAGCATGCGGGTTAGTAGCTGTGTCAATATTATTTATTCAGGATAAATTACATGCCTAGCAAACACAAAAGCATATTTCAATACTGTTTAAGATCCTATTGAAAAACGCTTGTTGCTCATGTTTAAGATAGCTCCTAGATCCCTTACTTACTGAAAGTCAAATTGGATATTTGTGCCCTATCTTATTAGCAAATAAAATGAATTTTCGAAGCTGCAAATATTATGGTAGTGCAAATAGCTCGTAATCTTTGTCAAGAAAATAAATATTTTGTGACCTGACAAATATTTCTATTATAGTTTTGCTTTCGATTGTATTTTTATACCTACATATATCTCGCACGTCACTTTTGACAAAAGTCATCTATTTACCCGAAAAGTTTTTTTCTCCTCGTTCCTTATTACATATCGTAAAGGCTGTCGTGTCTGCACTTTGCATATCTCTCTTAGCCTCTGTGTATGAAGGATCCTGCTTCTATTATGCTCATCTCTCCTCTCCATTGTCAAACATATTAAGACGTACCGTAATCTCTTCAAGTTTCTTTATAACAGCAGCACGGTGCATAACTATAATTGATAGCATCGCATCCGTTGCAAAGACGTGCGCCAGATCTACTGCCGCGAACACACTACGACTCCCCGAGTAACGTACGAGTACGAGTATAATGCCATGCACGACGGGAGGTGATGAATTTGAGAGAAATGTGGGTATGACGGCGAGAGGGTGCACTGGAAACTGTGCGGAATTGGCTTAGGGACGAGTACTATTTAGGCTAGATTTTCTAGCTCTAAGTTAAGTGAACTGAAATTCAGAAAATTTTTGAAATTATAGTATCATTTGTAAACGATATTGAAACTAATTTAACCCTTTGAGTATGAGCTTCGCATTACGTTACGCAAATCATCAAATTGGCCGAAGAACTTATATATGTGATGGGCGAAACAGTTTTTAGATCCGAGAAACGCATATATGTGCCAGCTAAGGTTTAAAAATCGTTTTTTTTTTGGCGAAAATTATGTAATTCGAAAACCGGTTTTTTAATGAAAATGTCGGTTTTCACTGTATAAATGGAAAATGACAAATATGGCCAAATATAAAAGAAAGATGAAAGCGTTTTGAAATAATATCGGTTCAATAGCATTTGATATCTTATTAGCATGCAAGGTTTTGTATATATTAATTTAGATTTTTATACCAGTGTATATATTAATTTAAATCAGTGTGACTTCTTCTTGAAGAAATAACTTTCTCTACTCACACTTAAAAGAAAAAAGTTTTAAACCCTAGAAGTCACAAATTAAAGAACAAAAAACTTAGAATTATTATATCAGGCTTTAAAAACAATTAAGCATAATTTGGTCGCAAGTATGAGAGTATTTTCTATTCTATTTGAGAAAATTTTGTGAGTAATCAAAGGACATGTCTAAGTAGCAATGTGATAGACGTTCTCAGTTTTTTAAAATCATATTTTGTTAAACAAAAAAACAATTAGAATGTTTAAAATTAATTAATTAAAGTTGTTTGGTACAGACAATACCCGAGTTTAGCTTAATTGTTTTTAAAACTACAATTGATATTAACAAGTATGTTTCAACATGTATCTATGTATCTAACATGTATCTAATTTAATGCATTTTTTATTTAGAAATGTTTTATTTTTATTTATTCGAAAACTTTTCTTTCACTATCATAAACATATTTTCATTCTTATATGGGAAAATGATGCATGAATAACGAATAATTATTTTCAAAGTTATTTAATCAAGATAAACTATTATTTTTTAGTTCTACTAATTGAAATTAAAATAATTTTGTTTACTATCTATAAAATTGAACAATAAATAAATTCAGTCAAATACTGCTCTAAATTACACTAAATTTGCGGATAAATTACAGAGTATTTGAGCAAAAATTTATGTTCTATATAAAATTCGAAAACCGGTTAAAACCGGTTAAAAAAATTAAAGAGAAATTAAAATTCGTTAACCGGTTTTCTGAAATGTCGGTTTTTGTATAAACCCTGCCAGCTAAATAGAAGGTGTTGGCCGAGGAACTCAATATTTATGAGACCAACTGAATAGTTACTATATACATAAACATTTTATTTATCCTGAATAAATCTGTGTATAAAAATATAATAGAAGTATTTATAATTTGAGTTGAAAATGACTATAGCGACAAGAGCTCGCCACCACGGGATGGTTTACTTTGCTTTCTTTGCTTTTTTTGAAAATTATGAAAAAAAAAGATTTTTTAAGTATTTTGTTTTTTTTTTAAGTTTTATTTTTTTTAATTTTGAAAAAAATAGAAAAACTAGATTTTTTTTCAGCTTTTTTTTTTATTTAAAAAGCGATTGCGCTGTGTAACTATTTTGGAGACAAAATACTACGGTCATTGACAAGATTTGATCCGAAGATTCCTGTCGTGTGAATCGAACACGCTACCAAAGAGCTATGCTCGCCACAAATTGGACGCTCCGTTCTCTCAGAAACTTTTTGGCACTTTTTGCCGCATATATTCGAAATGGCTGGACCTAGCTTTCCCAAAAACTGAAAAATAAGTCTCCTCCATCGATAAAAATTGAATGATTTTTGAACCATTTTATTTGGTTGACCTGTGAAATTGTTGACGAAAATTTCTATCCGTACATACAAACATACATACATATTACGCATATGATCATTTATACTAAGGTATACCAAAGTGTTCAGAAGACTTTAAAACGTAAAGATATGCGAAAATTTTCATTTTCGATTTTTGCAATTACTATAACTTACCCTAGGCGAACCCTACGCCACTTCTTTGCCCGATTGCTGTACCTTTTTACCTAGCTTATGCAGCAAAAAGGACCAAGTGACAAATTTCTGAAAAGTAGCAAAAAAACATTTTTATATCTTTTTTTCTGAATTAGCTCTAAGTTTTACTGAAGAAAGTCAGATAATTGTTTGTGTGATATGTGTATTTGTTGTGATATAAATAGTTTGGTCCAAACAATGAAATTGCTCAAAGTCAAATTGGACCTTTGGGTTCCGCCCTATTCTATATGAAGCACGATCTTATCTTGATAGCTTAAAGACAAATTCATTTGAAATTACAGACAGGAGAACCATAACGATCCAAGCAACCTATAAAATTGACAAAGTATGGTTAGTCTGAAAGAAATATCAAGTTTTATAAAGATCTGCACAGTTTTCTGATCTCAGAACCGTAAATAATTAATAATTTTGCTTTAAAACGACTCACTGTTATCATTACTCAATATTAGTCTGGTTCTATGGGTAAGCGTTTAAAAACAGTGGAATAAAATGTTAACAGATATCAAAATCTTGTTCAAAAACGCCAAAACGACGGGAAACAATTAAAAAAAATTAATAGATTCTGAACTAAATATTAAAACATATTGGAGCTTAGTTTTCTCAATGGTACAATGTGATCTTTTATTCAAAATCGCAAAACAAGCATTTTAGGTTTATTAACTTCCCGTAGGGTAAGTTATTGTAATCGTCCAAAAATCGAAATTGAAAATTTTTGTATTTCTCGACGTTTTGAACATTTTGGCATACATCAGAAAAAATTCATGTGTGTGTGTTATGTTGTCCGCATTTTTTCGTTCACATTTTTGGGCGCACGGTTCAACCGATTTGAATGGTTCAAAAAACATTCGATTCCTATTGATTGGGAGATGTGCTCGACCTGTGCAAAGACAGAGACGGAGATGAAGAGCAAAGAGTGGAGAAAATAGAAAATAGTGTGCAAAAAATCGCAGTTTTTGAGAGAACTTTTTGCTTGTTTTAAGAAAATAATTGATTTTGGAAAAAAACAAATTGTTTCAATTTTTTTTTCTTTTTTTTTCAAAAAAAAATATTTTTTTGTATAGCGAAAATAATTCAGATTTTATTTTTAATTCTGACTAAAGTTCAACTTTGCAATTTAGGTTATATAATTCTTATACATATTAGACAATGTTACAATATTTATAATAATCTATTTGAAAACATTCAATATTCCTCAAACATTTCGTTACGGTACGGGAAGTTCCAGCAATTTGCCTTAAGGCACGATGCCATACACCACTAGTTTTGTTCTTACTTTGTTAGGTATCTATGTAAAATAACAATAATATTATAATGTACATAGTATAAAATAGTCCATATCAATATAGAAAAGTTATTAAAATATTCAGGGATACTATGTAAGCATATATTAGATATTTGCGATTTTCAACTCATTTTTTCCATAAAGTTGAATTCACAAATCCGCCCTGAACGTGTAATACGGAAGGAAAGTCCGAATTTGTGAACACTTAGCCACGTGTGCATTCTGCAATGCACTCCGGATATTAATCACAGATGCAATAAATCCACAAATCTCTCACTTAAGACAAAAGCGGTTTCCAAGTATCTCTGCAGATAATTTAATTTCGTGCGACTCATTTAATCTTTTGTCGTCTTCTAGCGGATACGATGCATTTTAGACGGGATCTTAATGATTCCAGCAGACCCACGACAAGCCTTTTGTATCAAAAACGGCTTTTCTTTGTCGATTCGCTCATCTATTGTCCGACAAAGAAACATCTTCTGCCATAAACGCTTCGACGATTTAATCATGAATAATTATAATGAAAACTGATTGGAAAATTAAAATCATTAAACGCTTTAGGAAATTTATGCAAAGCGATAAATGTTGGTTAAGATATTTTACTTGTACGCATACAACTAATTATAAGTATTAATATAGTATTTTTCTAAAATACTACAAACAGTCTGTAGTAAATTAGTGATTCTAGTGCCATTTTTACGCTTATAATTATAACATAGAATTTTTTAAATTAAACCTTATGTTTTACTTTTTTATCCTACAGTTGAGAGAGATATACTTTATATTGGGTAGAGCGGGGTTTAATGCTCCAAAAATAAAAAAAAGAGTGCGCGTAAGGTTCACATGTGATTGAAGTAAAACTTATTTGCTACTGTGCAAGATGGCATTTGAGTAAAAATAAATACATCATATAACAAATTTGAATAATGTTTATTAGTAATATGGTAACACTCGTGATGCACATATTTATTAGTGTCAACCATTATGCAAATTTATATAATGATAAATTATAAATTATATATTTATAATAACATTAAAAATATGTATAATATTTAAAAACAATTATGTAATTAAAGTGATACTTCAAATATGACATGATCGGTTTGTCATTGTAATTAGCATTTAGAAATGAACCCTAATTAAAGAAGTAAAGTAATTGCTGATTAATAACTTCTATAGTATTTGTTTACACAGTGGATTATGTTAAACAACGCCTAAACAAATATTGTTTTCACAACTTCACTCAGCATGTAATAATTGTGTTTGAAGAACTTTATGTAATTAAAATTAACATACATTTATTGACCGATGGTATTTTATTTTACTTTTTCTAATCTCTTTCTAATCTACTAATCTCATTCTTTGAACAGCTGAAATATCTGCTTAACCTGAAAAATACTTTCTATTTTAATAACTTCAAAAATTAATAGAAACTACGAATAATATAGAAATTATTTGAATAAACTTATGTTTCATACACGGCGCAAATGCTGCATTTGTTTTATTATTTTCATTATAATTATTTACGGGGAACAGGGTAAAATATTCTTCTGATTCAGGCATTTTTCATTAAATCAACATTTGTACTACGATATAACCTTAAAATATTTATTTATCTATGCCGATATTCTTGTTGATATCGGTACGCATACAACGTTGATGCCGGTACGCATACAACGACTGATCTCTATTCATATACGCGACTTCTAATCACAATCGACCCGTATAGAAATGATATCATGGAAAGCGAATGACGAATCACTGGCACTCGATTCTTATCTTATCTTATCTGCCGTAACGCACTTCCGTCACCTTGATCGTAAGATGTTGCCATCGAGAGCATTGTTTGAAAATCCATAACCAAGTAATATTTTCCTCCGTTGTGAATTTTGATAGTGAGCACGGTTATTTAGTTTACGAGACCTACAAATATTTAAAAATACGTTATTTAATTGTTGTATAAGATGTATTGTTATTTTTGAGTTAGATTCATAAGTTTTTATATAACTTCTATATGAGGTAAAATGAACCAACTGAATTTTACCCTGGTAAAGGTGTAAGCAACAAAAAATAGTAAATAAAAAAGTAAGCTGAGAAAAGCAATTTTACAAGAGACACAATAAATTAATAATTATTCAATCTCTGCTTATTCATATTTTTGACGAAAACCAGATCAAGATTATTTACAATGTTATCTCTATAAAATTTATATTATGTTTTGGTTGAATAATGTAGATATTGTTTTGTATAATCCTTCCAAAATTAACAATAATGCATACTATTTTTCTCCACACATGGGTTAAAATGGACTAAGTGATAAATTAAAAATAAAACAGGAAAAAATATATTTCTGAAATAGATAATCGTGGTTTACTAAACATAGACAGCTGCTTAATTGATAATTTGTTATAATTGATTTGGTTGCCATAAAATAGTAGCAAGTAAAATTACATATTTTATATGAGCTAGAATGGTTGATAGATAAATTTTCCATAAAACTCGATTCCATAAAAATTTTACTTCATAAAGTTTCTTATTGAACCGTTTCATTTAATACCAATATTACGTTAATATTGGACATTTAATACCAACCTTCCTAAATAATTTGAGTCCAAACTCAAACGGTGATTCCTAAATAATTAAATTTATTGGGGAAAGTAAAATAAGCATATAAGTTGAAGCTGTCTGTATATTATGTATGTGAAAAAGTGTAAAAAACCTTTCACATCATTTTTAAATAAGTTTCATTGTAATCAAGTGATGATAACGCTGCTAGTTGCCTTTCATATTTATTACAAGAATCCGTATGAAGCCGACTATATCAATTTTTTTTTGGACTTTTATATACACAAGTATAGATATGTCTCTTTACACAATATATAAATCACAGTTTTAAACACGTGCTGACAAAAGATCCTTGATGCATAAAACACAAAAAATCAAACCCATTATATTTTGGGAAATTAAAAACTGTCGATACAATTTTTCCTATTCCTATATGTACCTTAATAAATAATTTTGTAATTAGCATCTGATGCATCCTTTTGTAATTAGCATCTCCTGCAACTGATTACAATAAATTTATATTTATTTTTGGCATCCTTTTTTTATTTGCGCTGTTACCATTAATCCTAAATATTTTTACACGTCTTTAAATTTTTTGCATATACAGATTATTTGTTTAATTTCTTGATGATGTTTTTCATTTAATTTAAAAATATATGCTTTTTACCTCGTTCAACTCTGTAGTGAAAAATATGCCTCATTCAAATTCAATGACGTCTTTGAATTAAAGACAATATGGGTGATTATGCAGTTTAAGGACGAAGGATCCGAGCAGTATTCGCGAACGTTAAGGGCGTCGGCGTCGTATCATTATCGTCGCTTCGAAAATTAAATTAATAAGAAGATAATGTCCTCAGTTTACGTCGACGCTTATTAAAGGACTGAAAACGTTCCGACTAACGAAATGTTACGTTTTCGACTATTATCGAGATATTCTTAAATAAGCATAAATGGGGTTTAATAACGGTCTCGACGATATTGTGAAAATTACGGGTTTGTAATTATTAGGTAAAGTGGTACTTGTTATCTTATTTGAAAATATGCAAACATCAGGACAAAAGTACTTTTCGTTATATTTTGTTGAAATTTTCAGTGATAATATGTATTAACTATGTATTGCTACTATTATAAAAATTATCGATTGTATGGGAGGCTGAGTACTGTTGTGCCAGATTGCGGTAGTTACAGTTATAACTGCTAAACTACACTGATTTTGAGATAGTGTGTGAAGGGAGAAAGATTGAGTACGTTTGTTCAAACAAGTTTCCATTAGAGCGTTGAAAACAACAGATTTCACAATGATTTCTTGTTTAAAAATTTATGATTGTAATATAACAAAACATAAGCTTTGTTTTAATGATTATGTTGAGTTATGTGACATATTACTCACAATGAAACTCATTATAACAATGTCTATCACAACTATCTTGGGAGTGTGGGCGGTTGTGACACTATTCTCTTTACCTTTATTTGTGGTTTGATTTTTTAGCTAATCCAATCGATTTTAGTATTTTAGTATTTTATCGTAGACAAATGTTGAAATTACCATTTAATTTACTTTCTCCAAGCTAACCGGTAAACTAATAAAATTATTGCTGATCTAAAAACATACTCAGACTCTCCTATATTTATATGATTGATTATATTACGAATTTGTGTTCATTAGTTGTGGTAGGATTTCCGCATATTTGTATAATTATATAATATTTTATAGTTTATGTTTATATATTGTTATAAACAGGAACAAGTATGTGGTTAAGTGTATCGCAAATGTTATTTTCTTGTTCATAAACAATCATAAATGTATATATGTATCAAAGGTAATGACTGGGAATAACATCAATAAAAATATTATTTTTTTTAACAGTTTGAATTCAGTGAACAATTCTAGTTAGATAAACAGATTGCACACATATTTGATAGTAAAATGTTTTTTATTCTAAATAAAATGTGATAGAAATTCATACAGATATTGATATAAATATAACAATTTTATTGCTTTCAATAAAATATGCAGTCTTATACTATAACTTTGTAA
Source organism: Ctenocephalides felis (assembly GCF_003426905.1). NCBI lineage: Eukaryota > Metazoa > Arthropoda > Insecta > Siphonaptera > Pulicidae > Ctenocephalides > Ctenocephalides felis. The sequence continues at coordinate 103,584,926 of NW_020538040.1, forward strand.
TGTGGATAAGTGTTAGTTCTATTTACAATACTAGGATAACAAATTTATTTTTACATAGAATTAAGGCTAAAACTATATCCAAAATGTACGAATTTGTGATGGAACATCTAAAAGATTTGACTTATCAAATATGATGTTATAAAATATATTACAAAATTTTATTGTAGCACATGATACTAAGGAGCTATATATTAATATATTCAAGCTAGTAGAAGGCGTAATACTTTTTGAATATAAAATTTCAGTAAAGTTCTACAATACTCAATTACTAAATTACTCTATTTTTACCAATTTGACAAAAACTCTCGCATCATCTAGTAAATAAAAATTGCTGATATGATATGATTGAAATGGCGATAAAGATTTGCACACCTTTGTATACACAGTAAGCCATCTTATTGCCAAAACCAAGTTTTCTCTCATTTTCTTTAGTTTAACGTAGTGCATCATAACTAATAAATTTATGATTATGATTATACATCATAGCATAGGATTAGTGAAATATTTGTACAAAAACGAATCGGCTTAAACTCTTCCCTATTTTTGCAAGAAAATTATATAATTTACACAACTGATAAGTAAATTTAATTTGTTTCAACTTTGTCTTGTAGTAAAAACATACTCAATCGCTTATAGGTGAGTGCTTCAACCACGGATAAGTTGAAATCTGTTAATGGCTTTTCATTTCTAGCGCGTTAGCAAAGTTGTTTCTGCTCGTTAGATAATATTTGTCTTTCAATAAACTTGACAATGAGCCAGAATTAATTATATTTTATTGTACAACAATAAATAATTTGAATTTGGTGTCCACTTCATCGCCCTCAATGACGTTTCAATTTCCTACAAGGACCGAGCGTCCCGAATGGAGTCTTTTTGTGCCTTCTGATTTCGATACACAATATAGATTGTGACGTTACTAAATAATAAAGAGCTTTGTAGTATAATTGATCAATAAACAAAAAATTAATTTGAAAATATGTTATTATTTGACTATAAGTATAGTATGTAACTTATCAATAAGTTCATGATCATTGGCAAACAATGTGCGCTATCATCAAACTATAAAGAAACGTCTAATATAAAAGTACAGTAATCCTCGTTTAAAGCAGGGGATACGTTCTATGAAAGTAGAGCGTAATGCGAAACAGCGCTAAACGAGGCTATGTTTACATAGAAATTTTAAGGTTAGGAAACTATTGGCTTAATGGCATACAACTGTTAGTTTCGTCGTCAATCCAAATAAACAATAGTTTTAACATTTCCTCTATATTTTTTCTAGAAGGGAAATTTTAGTTGCAGAGCTTGAATCGTATAAAAGAGCGCTAAATTGAAATAGACGAAAATAATAGTTTTTACCGCTGAACAGGAATCTAAAGTCAGATTTGGATGTCCAATGGCAAAAATCTAAAATAATTTTGAAAAAAAACTACAAAATATCAAAAATAGTATTTTTTCTGGGTGATAATTAAAATCTTATGATTTCTGGAATTTTCTGTCCCTTTTTAGCTTAAATGACTATTGAATGTTCACTTAATTGTTCTATTAATTGTTTTTTGTAGATTACAGCAGTAATTAACATTTTGAGATATTCAATTGGATGTATATTTGCAGATTATGCAAGAGCAATGATGAGTAATATGTTTGCAAACTACTCACGAATTATACAAATAAACCTTAATAGATAATTTAGTTGAAACTACTGAAGTCATCAGAGATAAAAAGGGCAAGGAAACGACATAAATTATAAAATTTTAATTATAATGGTGAAGAATTACTACTTATTACACTAATTCTGACCTCAAATTCGTGTTGAGCGGTAAAAAATACTTTGTAGAACTTATGTCGCACACCCAATACAGATAACTTTTTTTGCGAACCTGTGTTATTTTAGGATGTTTGTTTCGCCCATAAACTCTATCACTAAGCATCACTTCTTCAAAATAGTCAAAAAAAGTTCAACCATAAACCATTATTTATTACTGACAAAATGTTTTGCCCTTATCTTCAAATTATAAAGTCTCGGTCGATCCTCGCCCAAAATTAACTAACTCAAATTCTTAACGAGTTGCACCATATGACTATTGAATTGTTTAAATTGTGTTTTTAAGAAAACGATGACAAAATATCAAATTTAGGCTAACATGTACTCATACTCACATACTTTGTTCAAATTGAATGTCAAATTTGAATTTGAAATCCCGAGAAAACATGAAATTGAATAATCATATTTTTTGACAAAAACATGATTTTCTCCTTATCAATAAATTGTTTTTGCAAATGCATGAATGAGCAGTAACATTTAAAAAATTATTCACTAATTGCGCAGTTTCAAATTCCAACATTCGCCACAATTAGCAATTCTGTTCGTATTATTTCCTGATATATTTCCACTTATCTTAGTAATGTTTGTAGTGATGAGCAATCTATGTCAGTCTTGTGTCGTGGAAACCTGGAAACGGTTCTGTATCCGAATTCGGTACATGTACAACTGCATGTTTCGACGTAGCCGTCAACCGCTTCCGCTGGATAAGCTCGCGGCGAATTCATACGACGAGTGACGTCTCTCAGAACACGCGATTAATAAGAGAAATGGTGGTGGATAAATTAGACTCTAAATATAGAAATATTACAACTGATATATAGTATTATTATACCTTAGAACAAATGGCTGGAACTTTCCGTTTTATATGCATTTTAGATATTTAATTTTTTGAAGTAAAACTTCTTTAGGTTCTACTAGGGTGTGAATCCGTACAAATGCAACAGAAGTCCGTTACGGCCGAACTGTTTGTCATTTGCTCTTGATGAGATCATTTCTATACGGGTCGATTGTGATTAGCCGTCGTGTATGTTAATAGAGATCTGTCAAGGAAATCGGCATAGATAAATAAACATTTTAAAGTTACAACTTAGTAACAAATCAAGATTTAGATTTAATAAAAATTGCCTATTTCTTGAAAATAATGAAACATTTAATTAAACATTTAGGCCGTGTACTAGACGTAAGTTTATTGATTAGAAATTATTTCTATATTATTCGTAGTTTCTATAAATCATTAAAGTTGTTAAAATGGAAAATATTTTTTGGGCAAGACAGATATAACTGCTATTCAAAAAATGAGATTATATCGCCAGCGAAAAGTAAAAAAATGCAAGCACTCAATGAATGCATGTTAATTTAAATTACATTAAATACAAGTTCTTCTAACACAATTACATGATAAGTGAAGTTGCAAAAACAATATTTGTTTAGGCGTTGTTCAGCATAATCCACTGTGTGAACGAATATTATAAAATATATTAATCAGCAATTACTTTATTTCTCTAATGAAGGTTCATTTCTAAATGCTAATTACAATGACAAACCGATTATGTCATATTTGAAGTATGACTTTAATTATATTATTGTTTATTATTCAATGCTATTATAAATATATAATTTATAATTTATCATTATATAATTGTGTATAATGGTTGACACTAATAAACGTGTGCATCACGAGTGTTACCATATTAATAATAAATATTATTCAAAATTGTTATATGATGAATTTATTTTTACTTAAATGCCATCTTGTACAGTAAAATATAAGTTTTGCTTCGTTATTTCAAATATTAAGAAAATATTGATTTTTTTAGAGTTATCGACTATAATGAGCAATGCAATCAATTTGGAAATCATTGAAATATATAATAGAACTAAGCAAGAAAACATTTATTTGTAAGAATAATTTAACGTTTCAATCAATTATAATATTGATTGATGCTCTTGTAAAATTAATATTTTACAATATTCAGCGTAGCTGCTTATAGTCGATTGTCGAAAGAATGTTTCACAAAAGTATATAAATCGAATTCAATATTAAATTTTTTTGATAACTTTGCGTTTCAAGGCCATCTTATCATTTTTGTGTTTTGTAGAAGAAATGCATTTATGAGTGTAGTATATTTTTAACTTCCTGCAGAGTTATGGTAATCATCCATAAATCGAAAATAGAAATTTATGCATATCTTTACGTTTGAGAGCTTTCTGAACATTTTGGAATACCTTAGAATTGATGTGTGTGTTTTTATGTGTATGTCATATGTATGTATGGATTCGATTTTTCGATTCAACCGATTTGAATTCAAAATGTATTCGATTCTAGTTGATTAGAAGACGTGCTAATTAGTATTAGCTATTTTGGATATACATGGAAGTTTGTGAGTGAACAGAACATGCGATTTAAATTATTTAAAAACATCTCACTTGTATTGGCGTAATGAAGAATTGATTAAGTTTTTGCAAAAGCAGATGCGGCGATTTTGGAGATGCAGAAAAAAAGTTGAAAAATTGTGATTTGGCAGTTGAAAGTCAGTTTTTTTTAAAATCTATTCTATTTTTTTTTTAATTCTATCTTCAATAGCAATCAGAATACATGACAATTTTATGAGCTATTTGGCATTCACTCGCACACATACACACACACTTTCAAAAACACAGATATTTTGTAATTTAAATCATCCTATATGAGTGATAATATAATATATTATAACTCATAAAATATATAACTTAGTATATAGTGTATAACATAGAAGTATATAACTTATATAGTTTAATAAATTTTCGACAAAAAATAAAATAAAAAAAATTTAGTTCCCAAAAAGTTTTCAAAAAATGTCAGTTAGCACACGATGCCATGCAACACAAGTTATTTATGTGTATAAGTTCCTGCCAGAGAACCCCTTAAGTCATTTGGATTTGTTAAAAAATATTCTATTTATCCATTTAGTACGCAGGGTCCCTTGACCTGCACTAATTTTTAGTTTTTGTTAGAAGTTGGAAATAATATAATGATAAATAAATAAAGAAAATAATAAAAAGTAAGTAATTAAATGTAAATAAGTACAAAAATGCAAGATAATATTGATCTTCTTTGAATAATATTAAAAAATCAAATAAACAAATTCTCATTCTAGAATTTCAACCATATTATATTTTACATTTTACTCATAAAATTATCAAGATTATCAGCTGATCAGAGAAAAACTGTTGACTTGATTCATACACTTTTATAACAGTTATAAAGGTCAGAAAAAGAATCTGAACTTTTCATATAGTTGATTGGCAAATTAGTAAAAATTGTAATAAAAATATTAGTTTTACTCGCATATTTGTTTATAATACGGAAAACTTTTACAATTTTCTGTAAAGCAGAAATTCCACCACCGTTGGTTTATTAAATTCTTACACAAAATATACTGAGAGCATGGACTGGCAGGCGAGATCGAATCTCAGCATTTTTTATAAGAAAACTGTTTGTGAATTCAAAGTAAAAGCCATTATATTTTTAATGAATATATCAAATAGATATGAACAACAGAGTTATTATGAAACGATGATAGGGTAATCTGTTATGAACATACCAAATGCAAGATCGATGTGATAAAATTCCAATGTGTTTTAGGTCTAGATGTTAGTAATTGTTAGTAAGGTTACTTAATCTATTGCAAGTTGCGCATATTATAAGTTACTGAATCAACAAGGGTTAAGGACATTTTGAATTTTTTGAATTGCACAAATTTTTGTTGGACAAAAGAATAACATGATCGACTAACTTATTTATTGCTCGGACTGTTGGTATATTTATATTCATGGATCTATCCAAAATTCAATTAAATGAATTTAGTTACACCAAAACTAATTCAATTTATTCAAAACTATTTAAAAACAAGCCTACAAAAAACATCTAAAAATAATCTAGATTTTTTAGCTCGATGATTTGCGGTCGTTCGAAACCAATTTATTTTTTTGTTGAGAAATGTTTTATTCATTTATTATGAATATTGTAATTGAAAGAAGTTATAAATAAATTCAATACATTTTCATTATCTTACAATAGATAACAGTTGATTTTTGAATTGAATTATGTGGAGAAAAAATCTAGATGATTTAGTTACGCATAATATTACTATATGTAGAGTTTAAGAACTCTTTTGAAATACTTTAAGCACTACAAACTTTATAGTTTACAGATCGCACAAATATTCTCCAGCAAATATGAGTGTTTATAGTTCAATTGTGATATCTTTTGATATTTATATAAACTGTATAAATAAATATTTAGTTATATCATACACTCATGCTATCATAAGTGACAAGTGATAAGTCAATTTTAAATATTCGAGTAACAAATTAATTTATGTCAATTTACAATTTTTTAATATCTAAAGAATTAATATGCATATATTTAGTCATAATTATTTTTAGTGTTTTTCTATTAGATTATAGATTGTAAAATAAACTTAAAAAAAATAGGTTTTAGTGATGTTGCACCCAAATAAATAAAAAAATAGGTTTTAGTGATGTTGCGCCCAAGTAATTACAACACATAGTAATATGTATCAAAGAAACAACTCTCGAACTATGTTCAGTAATGTTTTTAGTTAATTTTTATCTATAGAAATTAGTTCTTTCGCCATTTTTTTGGAATTTGTAATCTGTCAGGCAGATCTAACTTTTTTTAAAGAATCGGAATGTCTTATATTCAATTGTAAGTGGATTTTACGAAATAATAGCTACATTATTTAACCGATGTATATAACCCTTGTCTGATATTAAGTCAGAAATATTCATCAGCAAAGTTGGAATAAATATTTGTTTAATTTAATTTAATTTGCTTTTTTAACTTGATTTACTTTTTTATTTACTATTTTTTATTGTTTACTGCTTTGCCATGGTATAGTTTCAATTGGGCATTTCTTCTCCTACATGTAAGATTTTATAGGGGTTATTTTAAAAAAACTGTGGAATTTAAATTAAAAATAACTATCTTATAAATCAATTAAATAGCGTATACTTGAAAATTGTATTAAGGTTTCATAATCTAAATAACAGTACTTACTACAGAAAAAAACTAACAACAAAATAAAAAACTTGTCATGAATTTTCGAACGTTGCCGTTTATTTTTCGATAACGATAGTTGCTTATACATCTTTTTCACTCTACTTTCGAATATTGTTGTTAAAAAATTCCTAACTCTATTTGCGTTTTGAGATATCGTTGGTGGACCTTTTTACCAGCGGACCTTTAAGTTCCACTCTATCCTATATATATATATATATATATATATTCTGTTTAACGTCGATCTTGTATCATAAATCGGACATCCCTATTTGTGAGAGGATGGCTCTTATCTGACTAAACAGTAAATACATGCCGCTATCATCTGGTTGATCTCGGGAGATGGTATTACCAAGTGAGACGGACGTACGATAAATAGCATCATTTTAACTACGAGTACACTGGAAAACGCGGATCTTGATACCGACCGAGATGACTGTTCTAATGGGAACAGTTTTTTCAACTTGAAAAGTTTTATTTTTTATATAGATTATTTTGTAAAATATATACTAGTATAGATAATGATCCTTTTATAACTTATCGTGGAGCAAGATACTGAAGTTGCAAAAATATTGAAAATGATTTTTTATGACTGAATTTCCGGGCACTAATTATTTTTGCATCCGTTAGAAACTTTAGTAAGTGCTTGAATGAATGAACATAAATATATAAGTATGTATTGCAATATGATACGATTTGTTAGCTTTTGCCTAGAGAAGATAAATTGGTTCAATGCTTCAGAAAACGTGAGTTTCTTTTTGATATTAAGCGTGTGTTTCGAGTATAAAATCGATTCTTGTCTTTACTGTAATTAACAGTTTCAAGTTTAACATATGTTCACAATAAATGCACAACAAATGTAATAAATATAGTCATGCATTGCATCCGTCGTATAAATATAGTCGTGCCTTAAGGAAATTGCTGGAACTTTTTGTAACGTCATGAAATTTTCGATGAATTTTTAACGTTTTCGAATAGATTATTATTAATACAGTTACATTTATTATTTTTATGTGGATGACAAAGTATAAGATCTTTTAAATTGGAAGAGTTAGAATGATAGATCTTACCTCATATTGCTAACAACTATATAAATTGAATACAAAGTTGCAATCTTTGCCAAAATCTCTTCAACACGTTTCTGTATTTGTAGTGTATTTTGAATCAATCCAATCGGATGCCCCGTTCTCGCAAATACCGAATTCCCATTTTCTGCACTATTTGCTCTGTATCTTTGAAACGGCTGGGACTGTCTTTGCCAAAAACTTATCTTCCTATAAAGAAGAATCGAATATTTTTTAATCATTTAAATCGGGTAATCGTGGTGCTCCCGAAAACATGGACAAAAATTTATATTCATACAAAACACATACCACACATATACAGACACATGCACATACATCCAGTTTTTTCTAAGGTATGCTAAAATGTTTAGAAACCTTTGAAACGTGAACGTATGCAAAAAAAAATTCTGATTATTGGACGATTATTATAACTTACCATACGGGAAGTTAATATATTTTCTATTAGTAATTTCCACTGGGTAACCTTATTCTGCATCCTAAACCAACAACTAATTGCTGTGATTAATATATTATCCAACAGTTCCAAATATTATTATTTATTTACAACTTCAGCCAAGTTTAAAAAGACACAACATTTTCTGACAAGTGCTAATTTTGTATAATAAATGAATTAAATTACTATTGCACATTAAATGTGCAAATCATATTTATCGTATTTATAGTTTGGAAATGAAGAAAATGAACAGTTCGTCATTATCATAATTTTTATTAGGTGATGTTTAAAGAAAAAATAGTTGAATAAAGAAAAGGATTAGCTGACTGACTATAACTCCGAAGTTTGAAACAAGCCAATAATTTTTGATCATTGATCTTTGCGATGAAAAGCTTTTTGCAATTTATATATATATATATATATATATATATATATACATATATATATATATATATATATATATATATTGTGACGAGATTAAAGGGGGGTTTGATACTCCCTTTCTTAGGGTAAATGCAACGACTTCCATTATTACATCTAGCGTTGCATCCCCAACGAAAGGGTTACACCAACTCCTTAACCCGACTTCTTTAAACACCCTGTAATTACCTGTGGAAAAGCCAACTAACTACGCGAATGAAACAGAATGTACTTTTAGCTTATTTAATCATTACTAATTATTACAGGTGTAACGGCATGACAATACCTACGTACTGTCATGCCCTTTGCCTAACACCTAACGTACTCATAAATCTTTATTAATTACTAACGTAAAACGGTATCAACGGAGTAACGATAACGACGGAACGGAGGGAATAGTTTATAAAACCAATAATACATCTGACCTTTACTGGAACGGGTTCTCCTCTCCTGGCACAACACACACACCACTATACACAAAGCGGGTCCAGCGCCTGGCGCGTGGACCCACTGACCTCCTCAGAGGATGATACAATTCTTAATGCCATTTTTCAACCCCAGACTGGACCTTATATTGGCATCCCTATTGGGCGTGGTGGGGGAGCGTCATTGCACTGGTGGTTATGCAACCCTTTTGACGACAATACCGATTGTCGTTACACGACCCCTGTCACAGTAGAGTCGGCCTCGGCTCTTAAATTCAAAGTTGAAATTATTGCCCTCTCCTGTTTTTTTTCCGGGTTGTTCCGGTGTTCTTCGTAGGGTCCTGTTTTGCCCTTTGGTCCTCGTCTTTGGGTTGGCTAGTTTAACTTGGTTGGCTTTGCTCAAGTGTGAGCCTTGGCTGCTAGACGATGATTGTAGTTGTGGTTGCGTGCTGGCCATCCTTTAGGCGTTGTGGTTCCGGTCAGATATTCCTAGAATCCTGGTAAGCTATTCCCCCTTTGTTTACAAACTCAAAACACGTAGTAGCTAGTAAACATAAACTTACCTATACACGGGTCTGATAAAAAATACATTAACATCCTTAATACAAAAAAAACGAAAACAAAATCCTTCAGTAACACAAAAATTACAATACAAAAATAAGTCCGTTTGCTTAAGACTATCTTAACCTATTTCGTTCTCAAAGAAACCGTGTTGGGAAAAACTGTACTCAGCAAATTCAGAAAAAAAAAGAAAAACAAGACTAGACTCAGAAAAAAAAGTAGTTATATAACACAGACTAACAGAAGACAAAACTTAATAAAAAAATATTCGAAGTACAATCGTTTTTCGTACAATTTTTTCGTAACACGTTTCCTTGAAACGCAATCTTATCCTATGTGCGTGTGCTGTCACCTATTTTCTTGGTTGTAGTATTAGAATTAATGGAATAACCGTAGCCCGAATTATAAATCAGTTCGCCAGAAATCATGAACCCGATGATATGGACAATCTTTTACTGTGTAACGCACGGAAAAACTTTGACAAGAAAAAAAAACGAAACTAATATGACAATAAACAAGAAACAAAAATACTCCTCAATTAACAAAATACAATTATTTAAATAACTAGTTTACTTTTACGGACGCGACGTTTACTGTAATTCAGCCTCTACTGGTGTGATTGCCCCCCAAATACAAGACCACAGATGGGGGCTAGGATCTAGTTTTCCTTCATTGCTCCCCCCGCAGAGCCCCATACCAATAATAATATCTCTAGACCGACCGTCTATGCCCACCCAAAAACAAATGGCACTTACACTTAACACCTATGTAAGCGTGACACACCTGGGGTTCCTCAGCCCGGCACAAAAGTACCCCAAATTGCCCCCTTGACGGGAGATGGCGTGCTGCGACCTATGTCGCCATCCCGGTCTTCGCTGAAGGTACCTTCCCAAAAATATTCCATAATAATCCATAATACATAATAATTCACATAATAATTCGACGGCTGCGGGGTTGATTAAGGGCGGTTTCCCCGATTGAAACCGTACGCGTCCATCGATTCGGACATCTCAATGGTCCTCGCTCGTGGACTACTGGGCCCAGCTTTCAACTCATATATATAACCATAAAACAAAAGCGTAAATCCGATATGGCGTCCCGATATAAGCCTGCAGACTTATATTTATACTATCTTGTTGCAACTAACATATCCTCAACAAACGAAAATCCCAATATAACTTCTTAAATGTCTTCTTAAACTCTAACACTTAATTTTACGACTTATCTAAGGGGGGGGGTCTTAAAATTAAACCTATTACACTAATTATATTTAATTATTTACATCTGTACATCTATATATAAGTACCTATATATATATAAAAAAAAACGAAAATAGAAGTGAGTGAAATATTTTTAGTGGCTTGGTTCGCGACCAAAATATTTTTTTATTTTGCTAACGTGGACCGTGTCGTATTTGTAATTATTTCTAACGTTCCGCTCAATCTTATAATTGAGGTCTGCAAACTTATAAACTATTTTATAAGGCTCGTGCCATGTATGCTGTAGTTTGTCTGGTTGGCCCTTTCGACCAACTTCCGTGTTCCCTAACACCCACTACTCACCTACGACAAATTCGGCGTCTTTGTTGAGCTCTCGCGATATTCTGTAGTACTCGTTCGCGAGTCGAGTCTAACTAGTTTACCGCGAGTGCCCTATCGCATGCCTCGGCCCTCCACGACTTAGCGCTATGTCGCTCGGCAGCCGGGCTGTCTACGGGCTATTCTTATAAAAAAAATTAAGAAAAGAAAAAAGAAAAAAAAGTTAAATTAAATAGTTAAAAGAGGTGGTTAAGAGTACGACACGATCCATTAATTTATAAATCTATTTATATAAGTATAATTAACCTCAAATCCAAATATCAACTTCTCCCTATCTGAAAATACCCATTCTCGCTACTCTCGATTACTACTTTCTTCATTATTTCCATTTGCCATATCGGATCCCTTAATCTGGATTGGGCGGTCAAAAACACGAGCCAATAACTATTGACGAGACAGAATTAAAGTATTTTCAATAAAAATAAAATCGTAATATGTCCATATAAAAGGGCGTCACGAAAATTAAACAAAACGCCGACGGTATAGACGCGGTAATACACTACAAACGTTTGTTTGGTTTGATTTACGGTAACATTATCAGTGAACGAAAAAACATACTACGAAAATAATACATAAACGATTTGGGCACCTTAACATATTCAACATTTCAACTAACAATTGCCTTCAATACTCTCATTACCTTGTTCAACGCCTTGTAACATAGGCCATAAACTCTATCCGTAAACCAAACCAAACCTTTCGCGACGCACGGCAAAACAAACACAACGACAAATATATAAATGTAGAAAAAAAACGAAATTCTAGTATATTAAAAATGGCGAACAAAGTGGATAATGCAATAATGAAACGTAAGATAAAAAAAATAAAAGTAACGAAGTTACGCGTATGATATAAAACTAATTTATTATGAAATAGTAAAATATTAAAATTAGTAAAATGCAACATAAAACTTAGTATAAATAAAAAGAAGTTAGTATGATCAACGAAAAAAAGATATAGTTAGTAAAAAGCGAAAAAGAAAAGAAAGCGAAAAAAAAATGCCTTTAGCCGTTCACGCATCATTCCGAACAATACATGAACGTTCATCTAATTGCCGAACTACAAATACGTATATTGCAAATCCGGGTTCTACCTTTGCAATTGTTTCTGTGTTCGTAGAAATACGACTTTTCGAAGGGAAATGTCACCTGCCCACCCGCTCTATTTAACCAAGGTTTTCTAGGCCCCTGGTTTCCAAGCCGCATAATCGTCGGTCGAACTGATCGCCTTAGCTGCCATTATGAATTATGGTGAAAAGTCGTACCCTATTATTAATTTATAAATAAGATCAATTAGATGAAGCCGCGAATTGAGCACTAAGCAATGACGTTCCGGCGGGAATGAGAACGCCATTAATACGCGTAAGAAAAAAACGAAAGAAAATAATAGAAAAGTACAATATTAAAATCGATAAAACTAGATTCATTATTGCATCACCCTACTGAAAAAACACGAAAATACACGACATTAAAATATTAAAAAAAAACGAATAAAAAACATACTAATACTACAAACCAATTACATAATACAAATTTATTACAGAACCCTCCAGCTGGTCAGATACAATTAGCATGTCTATGATGTAACGATTAAGAGAAAAAAAAGTTACAATAAACTCGAAAATAACATTAACACATCTTGGTTCGGCCCTTTCTGCCTGCTAATACATTTTTTTAAAACTCGTTGCGTTCTCTACGCAATTTTTTCCACATACGCGGCCTTTGCGCCACTTGTTACCGCGCGTTTCCTCGAAAATTCACCTCATTTTCAAATCATAGACATGCTAACTACTATTCCCTCCGTGAACAACAATAGAAACGCAGGAAAAGTTAAGCAAACAAATATACTCCATTTTAAAAATATTAGCTAACTCTTTACTTAATTTTCAACGATACAAACTTTTTTCTCAACAATTGAATTTTATTCCAATGATAAAATAAAAAAAAACTTATGCCCATGTTGGATTATAAAATCCATGTTTAAATTATATAAAACAAAACTAATCCTAATTATCCTAAACCTATGAAAATCCTAACTAAAATGTTATTAACTTATTAAGAAAGTACAAATAACAAGAGAAAAAAAATCAATCTTTACTAGCGTAATAACTTATGTAATATTTTAAATAATTCTATACCTAATAAAATCTTAACTAAAAATATGAAAATCTTCCTAACTTATTAAGAAAATACAAACAAAAAAAAATAATAAAAAGTATCAATCTTACTGGCATAATAAATTATGTATTATTCTGACTATTCTATACCTATCATGTTCTAATCTAAGTAATTCTGTCTTATTCGCAAATCATCTCGAAAAAATTATGCAATTACAGGGTTCATCAAACATCGCAAACAAGATTTACGAAACACAAACAAAAGGACAATCAATAAGCAAAATAAAAATAAAAACAACTCAATACTATTTGCGGTTATCTGTACTTCTTAATTATAATTATATTATTTAGTATAAGAAAAAAGAATATACGAAAAGTGAAAGTTTTTTTTTGAATATGGATTATTTCAAGTATGCGACTGGCGCCGCAAACTGTGCAAAAAAACTTAACGGTTCTGTCGCGTTGCGTACGGCACTACGGCACCCCGTCGATAGGGTCAAAAATTGTCAAGTGCTGAGACATAACAGAGACGTTGGGATTGTCAAAAAAACACAATAAATTTAAGATCTGTATATAAACCTGTCAATGAAAAAAAAATACTAGGGATTACTGAAACATAATATTTGCCTATTAACTGTTTTCGGAGACAGAAAAAATACGATTTGTGTGTGGCATAGGGTCAAGTGTACGGAATTTGATATTTACGAAGAAAACGAAATATATTTTGTTAGGCAATGTGTTTCAAATCGTTCGAACTAGCCTATCAAAACAAAATACTTGAAACGACGCGAAAACTGTTTGACGATTTATAAGTGGCTTTACAGAAATTGAAATGGATATCAATGTTTGACCGAGTTTTTTTTTTATATATATACCCAGGGGGAACAAAATGGAACGAACGCAACAATTAAAATAAATCCAAATTTTAAAATAAAATTAACTACATTTTTTGTAATATTATATTCAAAGAAAAAGAAAAAAAAATAGAATGCACAAACACAACAATTAAATTAAATCTGATTTTAAAATAAAAATAATACTTTTAATATTTTTTGTAATATTATAGATTAAATAGGTTAAATAAATATAAGTTTAATCATTTTTAAGTAAGTTACGTAACTTTAAATTCAATAATTTTATATACTTTTTAGAACTAAACTTAACAAATATTAGGTAACAATTATAATATTGACGCAAACCGCAGCCAAAACAATAGATTTGGTTAAATAAAATTAAACTAGATTATTACATATTCCATACTCAAAACATTAAACAAATAAAAATCACTTATATTTTCAACGTAGTAAAATTCTACTAACAATAAAACTACCACGTCACCGCGAAAAGAACACAATAAAAATACACAGATAAACACAAATAGTAATACACATAAAGAATACAATTTTAATTTCCACAATATTTACGCAATAATGAACTTTTAGATTTACTAAATTTACCGAAACACGTACTATAACAAACCAAACATCTATCATAAATATTAACGTAACTTATACACGTAACTAGTGGGAGCGACTCGCTTAGCTTTTAATAAAAATAATTAATTATTACAATTATTAAAAATTTGTGAGGGGGGTTTATGGGGGATCGAATGCGTTTTCACCATTGTGACGGATTGGAAGGGTGATACTCCCTTTCTTAGGGGATATGCAACGACTTCCATTATTACATCTAGCGTTGCATCCCCAACGAAAGGGTTACACCAACTCCTTAACCCGACTTCTTTAAACACCCTGTAATTACCTGTGGAAAAGCCAACTAACTACGCGAATGAAACAGAATGTACTTTTAGCTTATTTAATCATTACTAATTATTACAGGTGTAACGGCATGACAATACCTACGTACTGTCATGCCCTTTGCCTAACACCTAACGTACTCATAAATCTTTATTAATTACTAACGTAAAACGGTATCAACGGAGTAACGATAACGACGGAACGGAGGGAATAGTTTATAAAACCAATAATACATCTGACCTTTACTGGAACGGGTTCTCCTCTCCTGGCACAACACACACACCACTATACACAAAGCGGGTCCAGCGCCTGGCGCGTGGACCCACTGACCTCCTCAGAGGATGATACAATTCTTAATGCCATTTTTCAACCCCAGACTGGACCTTATATTGGCATCCCTATTGGGCGTGGTGGGGGAGCGTCATTGCACTGGTGGTTATGCAACCCTTTTGACGACAATACCGATTGTCGTTACAATATATGTATATATATATATTAATTTTTGTTTTACAATTATGTAAATAAATGTTAACTAGCAAAAAATTGTTTCATCAGTACCAACATATATATATATATATATATATATATATATATACATATATAAATTAGATACATATATGTTTCATTATTTTGTATCTTTTACAGTTTGTTTGGCTTGAGCATTATGGAATACTAGAAACAAAATGCTGTCCATTTCAACTTTACTCGTCTGTGTGCTGGCTGTCGGCCACATCGGTAAGTCTTTTATCATTTTATATTTAATGGTCTGAACATAATGAAATACCAAACATTCGATTTTACGTAATAAATAACTATAATTAATATTAAATTGGTTTTGTAATTTATACCGCGGCGCGTATGATGATTTCTCTCATTCCCAAATTTTAACAATTGGTCAACAAATTTGGCGAGAATCAAAATTAATTTTCGTGTAAAGTTAATTATATTGGCAAACGGTAAACAATTTTGTAAAGTAATTATAGATAATTAATTTTATAGTAAAATTAGCATTAAATATTTATACAAATTAATATTTATTTGGAAATTGATGCGACTAATAATGAAAATTAAACGTACCTTTATGAAGTAAAATTGATATATATTTTTTCGAAAATACTTGAAAATAGATTGGAAATACATAGTAAATATAGATTATAAGTGTTTTATTATCATGATACGAACTGTTACAAAATTGGTAACAGTATTTGTGCAAAAATTCAAAAAACCGTTTAATGTTTTTACATGAGCTTCTTTCAGTTAATTTCTTACTATTGTTGTACTAATTATTATTGTACATGCTGGAAAATAATATATAAATTTTGAATTTACTACAAAATAGAACAAACTTTTTTTTTAAATTCCTAATTGCTTTGAATCATTTTTCTCATTGCATATATCACTTCAGAATTTTTATTTAAATTATTTGTTGCGATTTTTGAATTTTAAATTTACTATTTTTCTATCATCGTCATTAATTTTGTTATGATATTATATTAAATAAACTAATTACCAGCATGTCATCAGACATACTTTATCTCATGTAATTGAACTGCAAAATCAGTATCTTTTACTCGTTGTTGATGCATAACTCGTTAACAATTGCCCGGGGTGTTGTTTTCAATTAACTTTTCATCATTGTACACAAATCATATTAGTTCCTATTAACAACGGTTATCGGATTATCTCGATGGAAATTTCTAGTGGAGCCATTAATGTGTTTTGTGAAATTTCACATTTCGACAGCTTCATTAGGCGGTGCATTTGCAATTGACGCCTGAATCGACAGGTTCCTCCACCGTACAGAATGGTTTAAACGCATATTAATTCTATGACAATAAATTACCATAGCGCGATACACCTACCTTCGATATGATATATCGTCCATTGATACGTTAATATTAATATCCGTTGGCGTTTGGTAAAGTTCTGACATTAATTTTGTAAGACGGAGAGCTGGGAGATAATTTGACACAGGGTTATATACCATGCAAATTTTCCTTCGATAGTACATATATGAAGCAACTATTTTCAAAACGTATATTTTCTTGTCGATCATAATGAATAAGATAAAATTCAGAATAAGATAAAATTGGAATTTTAGTGGTAAATTTTCCATATGGCAGCAGTCAACGAAAAAAATAATTGAGAGTTACTGTGTTTGCCAATTTTGATAGAAAAAGTGCGGTAAAATCACCAATTTTTATTCATTATATTTAAATTTAATGTAACATAAAAAAAACAAATTCTTCTTTCATTAACTAGTATACTTGCATTTGATGTCGTAGACTACAAAGATGTATTCAAGATTTTTAATATTTTTAATTTTTTAGTATTATAAGCCTAGATTATTTATTAACCTTTGAATTTTGTTTGAATTAATTATTGTTGCGTTTTTTTGCAAATTATAATTCATATTGGAAACAATAAAACGTATATAATATTACTTATTATCTCAGAAAAAAAAATATAATATTTTAGATTATTTTGAAATTTTTGACTTTTCATTGGTTTAAAATATCTAAAATACTGCCTTTCGGCCCATATTAATAAAATTGTTCAGTAGTTTTATTGTGTACAAAATGTTTAATTATAATCGCTATCATTTTTAGTTTTTTCTCACATTTCTTTATTATAAGAAACATTTAAAAATCTATTAAACATTACATTCCACTAAGGCGATAGTATCCTTTTCCTCTAAGGGGATAGTATGCTTTTCCTCTATGGGTATAGTAACTTTTTAAAAAATATTTTGTTATGAAATAATAAACGTTATATAAATTTTGTAAGCTTTTTTAGCGGTTTAAGATAAAATGTACTTAATATAGTTATCTAGAAGCTTTGATACTCTTTCCCTTCCTATAATCACAATAAATTCTTCTGTTTTTATAATATAGTATAATGCTTACAATGTTCTCCAGACTCTCCGTCTCGCCGTCGTCTCATCGGTGTTCCGTAAATGTTCGCAGGCGGGAAGGCGTTGTGCCGGGTCGCGTTTTGCCTTTTCGGGAATCGCGGATGTTGTTGGTTTGTTTTGGGTTTAACCGAGAAACACTTGAATCCCGAACACAAAACTTCTCTCTTGTTACTTTGAAGTTTTGGACGCGCAGGACGACGTGTCAAAGTATTACTGCCCGCAAAATTAATTGTGTAGGCGGCGCCCGGATGAGGAGCGGTTGCGAACCGAGTTTAAAGTTATGAGCTCGGAGATTTGATTTTGTGTCAGTTGTTGAACATTTTTGAACTTGCCGGAATTTGAGATTCTTACTTTTGTCTTTGACGTAGAACTTGTGTGAATTATATATGGCCTCTATACCGTCTCAAATGCCAAGTCCGGAATATCGTATTAACCTTGAATTGAAGATGGAAAAGTATAAATTTATCTTTTTCTTAGATATTTTATTTCTTTAATTTCAGAATTCTTAACTTTATTTTGGTATGCTTTTTCCACTTCTCTTACTTGTCTAATTGATTATATAATTAATAATAATATATTATTATTTGTAGAATACCTATACGGCAGATTGCATACATTATTTTATTAAAATTAGTAATTATAAATTTACTAATTAAGAAATTATAATTGCTTTTTTAATTAACTTTTGTACACAATATACTACGTGCAATAGTTCTTTCCTACATACAATAACACAATCGCAAACATATCAGAATGTTATTGATGAACTGTGCGCGCAATAGACTAACAATTTGCTGAAATATCTCTGTCAGGGATTGACAGAATCTGCTTCAAACATAACGAAATCATTTTGATGCGTCAGAAACATAAGTTTTTGTTATCATAGCCTTGAAATTGAATAACTGCATATGTAATTATTATATGTTGCGGTGCATGAAATGGATATTTTGTGTAGGCTACAAATATTCAATCTAAACGTAGGAAATATGGTCAATGTTACTTTTTTATTTATCCAGTTTATATTATGTAATGAAGCACATTTTTAAGAATATTGTCAGAATATATAAATTAGTGTCAAATAATATACACAAAGTTTACACCTGAAGAGAGAGATATATATTTAATAAATATTAAAAGACGGTATCTTGTTTGAGATTTTAAATAAATTGTTCAACCGAATTATGCGCAACGAGTAACTTTTGCACATGTTAAATTAGCCCGGACTTGTAATGAAAATATTTATCAAGCAATTAAAGGTGATTTGTTTACTATTGAAAATAAGGCCTTTTATAAATAGAAAACAAATATTTTTGGTATTAGTCATTACAGTTAAAATAAATAAATATAAAATATATTTATACAAAATTGATCATAAAATATACTGAAATATTAATATGTTAAATTTCTATTACCATGGCACAATTCTCCAACCCTGCACCTTAGCGAGTCTCGTCCAGCCGCCAGCTGTATGATTATTAATGAACAGATTTCATTGGGATAATACTGTCACGGCTATATCATTATTATAAATGAATGTGGATGCCAGTGTATCGGTTGTGGCCGTTTGGCCCAGATGTTCTGTATTATCGCTCCATATATTAAACGCAACAGCCGCAACTGAGCGCGATCGCCTGCAACCGTACACGATCAAGCCGAACACGCTTGGACGGAGCAAAGTACGGTGGAGTGACGGGATTGCAACACTTCCTAGATATATGTTGGGAAAAGGGATATAGAGATTTTAAGGAGAAACCGGATGTTTACTACGTCTTGCCTTGAAAATAGTTGTAGATACTTTCTGTTCTATATTAATAAAATTATTAAATATAAATATTAATTTTTGAAATCGTCTAGTTTTGTAATGTTGTGCTTCATAGGAAAAGAATCTACACAATTTATTATTTTATGGAGTAATTTATTTTTAATTTGTGCAGCAGAAGTTTTTTCACATTTTTACTAATTACAAATTCAAAAATATTTTGTAATTGAATAAGCATGTAATCATCTTTTTCAAACTCTATACGTTAACATAATACGTTGAAACTAAACATACGATCTCCGAATATCCAAATTTATAGCTTATATATCTATCTTGTAGTACGATTTTTTTTAAAATTATATTTTCAATAGCAATCAGAATACATGACAATTTTATGAGCTATTTGGCTTATGCCATTTACTCGCACACAAACACACACACTTTCAAACACACATATAAATTGATCTGATAAAAATTATATTGTTAGAGAATCACTTCAATAAGTAATTTTACCATTCTGTTCATATGAGAATAAGTGATTCTACTATTCTGTTCATATAAAGTTGTGGTAGTTCTAAGGTTCCTTCATATTATCTTTGGGCAGCTTCTTCTTCAGTCTTCTTGAAGTTGGTGTCTCAAGAAGCTGAGTGACTATATAATTTGTATGATGTTCTAGTTGTTGAAAATTTTTTCCACTGTTGATTTGTATAATTCTGTTTATAAATTCAATATTCAAGTAGTACGATTTAATTCTATATTTGACTATTTTTATTTTATTTTTGGCAATTTTTTAGTGAAGTTTCATCAGAATATAAAAACTTGGTCTGATGAACCGCATACAAAAGTGTGAAATTTATTTTGCAATCATTCCATATTTTACATACTGTTTTAAAAACCGAAAAAAAGATATAGTTCACAATGGCTTACATGCAATTAGGGTAAAAAAAAACAACTTAATCTGTACCCTGACAATGGTGTACACAATAGAAAATACTAAATAAAAATGTAAATTCAGTTAAAAAAACTATTTAAGAAATAAATTAAATTAATAATTATTTCAATTCTGCTAATGAATATTTTCCCCAAAATAACAGATGAAGGTTATATAAAGTGTTATCTTTGTAAAAAATGTGCTCATGGAATTTAGAATTTGCATTGAATAAATAATAAATCTATTATTTTTAAATAGTTTTTCAACATTAAAAATAAGACATTTGATTTCTTTTCTCCAGCCCCATTTTCCCCCGCCTATAATGTAAAATGACAAACTTAAGAAAATGACGAACAGATGACAAACTTAAGAAAAATAGTAATTAAACACATTTCTATGATTAGGTATTAACTGGGAATTGCACTGAACGTAGTACGATATTTGTTTGTTTGATACGTGGTATATGTTGTGAATTGGTCTAAGCAAATGATTACTTGAAGTCAAATTGGTGTCTTCGTGCTCCGCGAATATATATTATATATATATTATATATATTATATATATATAATATTATGAGGTATTTAGAATCGGGCAGTAACACCAAGTAAAAAAACTAAAGTAGTTTTTGAAATACTTTATTTATCCATACGTTTCGGTCTTCATCGAGACCGTCATTCAGTGAAAAAACTAAAAGATTTTATATGATGTAAGAGGAAAATAATATAAAGTTATAAAACTTATATATAAATACTCACAGAAATTAATTATACAATAATACAGTACACTATTACACTGTGATAAACCAAGCTATTAATAACTGGAACATTTAAACTAATTATTTTTTTGTCAATTTTTGGTTACATGCTAGTGTGTACAGATAGACTAACGTCTAAATACTGAATGAATTGTGTTTACAAAATTTGCGAAAGTTTAAAAATACTGGCAACATATCTTTTCATATATGTTAAGATCATATTTTCAATAATATTCCTTCAATTGTCCTGGTCTACTGCAATAGCAACCTATTTAGTAAATTATAATACTATGAATCAAGTTAATTTCATACTTTAAGTTAAAAAAAAAGTTGGTGAACGATATCTGACCTCTTCTGCATATATCCTAAGGTGTATTTTAATGGCGTGAAATAATCTGCATTGATCTATTCACCAAAACGATTATGTATTAAAAATAGTAAAATTATCACTTTTGCTACTCTTAAAAATAAATGTCACAAACTGGCCTGATATTAGGTCAGTGTTCCATGTTACACATGTATCCTGAAATGATTCCGTCTCGTCTAGGTGTTGGCGGACATCTGTATTGCAGTTAATATTATTCTCTTTGAAAGACAAAACGTCAGCGGAAGAGCGTACGGGCGGACAAGCGCTCTCGTTGGGGCTATGTTGTTCATTTGATGTTGGGAATAATGAATGCCACCATCAACGCCATCAGGGGTCGCCTTTCTATGTGCACTTCTGTCTGGACTTCAATCGCTGTTTACTTCATCATGGATATCATTATACTCTAATGATGATTGCATTAATGAGGGTTTAATTATTCGGATAGATTTATGAACCTTATGGAGTTTTAAAATTGTTTGTCGAACTGTTCAAGTGCTCATGAACCAAGAGACCATGTGAAATATCTCGGCATATACCTCGATAGAAAACTTAATTGGCGAACTCATATAAAAAAGTGGCAACAGCTTGAGATAAAAACCAAGAAGCTTTACTGGTTATTAGGGACTAAAGTCAAACTAAGCTCATACAATAAGCTACTTTTATATATATATATATATATATATCCTTATTCAAACCAATTTGGTGCTATGGAATACAATAGTGGGGCAGTGTTCATAAGACTAATATAGAAATAATACAGAAATTTTAGAATTTTTTTGAAAATTGCTTTAGGAGCACCAAAATATATTCCGAACTGGCTAATTCATCTCGACACGAACACATCTACCACAAATTGTGTAATAACAAAAACAGCACATCAATATAGAAACAAGCTTATCAATCACCCAAATTCACTAGCAAACTCCTTGGTAACAGAGAATTATCGAAGAAGGTTGAAAAGAAAAGCGCCACTGGATTTAAAATAATTGAATAACTTACTCATTATATATAAGAAATGATTCTATAAGTAAGAAGTTAAGATTATATAATTATCAATAAAATATTGCTAATATTATAACGAATGGGAAAACAACTATTGAGCTCCTTTAGTATACAATGTCCCTTTACGGCCGACAATTGTAAATTCCACAAATTTATTAAATGTCCTTAACTGAACAGTTGTAAATAAAATAGAGAATAAAAAAAAATGAATAGTCTAATATGATCAATAATCGCTTGTTATTCTCCCAAAAGTATTTCATTTTACTTTGAGCTGCTTCACGATGTTTTTTTTCATAATGATTACAAAACCAAAGAATTCCGAATTCGTATCCTGTTATAATTGATATCAAGCAGTAGTAGGATTTATTATTACTTGGAAATATAGATTATTTAGAGCATTGATCCAATAATTGCCGTTGACAGCCGTTGGGTCGTTCAATGCGATTATTAAAATTGATGTATAGCCAGTCATCAATTCATTCTTACGACGTGGCTATCAGAAGAAAATCGGCAATTTTTTGCAATCCATGACATAAGTAGTTCCTTTCGTTGTTTTTTTGTTGTGGGCACTTTTGTTTAATTTACAAAACCTTGATATATTTTTTTAAATAAACTCTATAAAAGCGTTAAGGAGTTAACAAGGACCAACAGAATATTTACCCTGGCAGAGGTGTAAACAATAAAAAATAGTAAATGAAAAAGTAAATTAAAAAAAAAAATAAGTTATTCCAACTCTGCTGATGAATGTTTCAGATGAAATACCTGATTAGGGTATATACAGTGTTATCTCTCCAAAGAATGTACTCATGAAATTTATATATTACATTGGTTGAATAATGTGGCTATTATTTCGTAGAATCTATTTAAAATTAAAAATATGACACTAGACCTGTTTGCCCCCTGGCCGTCCCATTTTACGACGCATATGATTTACTAAGGACAAGGTGACAATTTTTCGGAAAACAGCAAAAACACATTTCTACAATGATGAATTAGTTGTGGCTAGGAGTTATACTGAACAGATAGTTGTTTATTTGATATGTGTTATTTGTAGTGATTTAATTGGTTTGGTTTTTACAATAAAATTGCTCAAAATAAAATTTGACTTTTGTGCCACGCTATATACTAAAAAGATAAATGTTGTTTTTCACATCTACAAGAGATGGCAGACTATTGCGTAAAACCCATTAGACTTTTTCACATACAAGTTTTGTTAAATCAGCTCTCAAAACATGCATGGATTACATATGGCGCGTGATGTTAGTATAAAACAATGTGATTAAATCTTCTATCGAGAAAAAACGTAATTGCTTGCCGCTTACATTTTCGATGAAAACGAATTTTAAAAGATATCTGCAGGTTTTCAGTATCACTGTACAAATAACAATGTTTAATTGATTTAGTTTTTTAATTACATTAAAAATTAACTAATAGGAGTAATTAAAAATTATGTTTAATATTAATTTTGGTGTCTTCCAAAATTCTCAATATTGATTAGTAGATTCGGCTTAAAATTATAGTTTTAATAAAAAAATTTCATACTCATGAAAAAAATTCAAAATTAACAACAAAAATTTTTTGATTTAGTAAATTATATATAAAAATGCATATAGTTAATTTTTATTTCTATTTAAACGTGTTTTTTTTTTCTTTACAACTCAATTCTTTTTCAATTCTATTTAGAATTTTGTGCATGCGCTGTTATGTATTGTCAGTTCTTGTTCGAAATGAAATGTTATAGTTATGAGAACTTTCTGTTTGTAGTTTTACATGTTCCTAACTTTCGAAACTTTGTCTTTCCAAGTTTCAAGGGATTTTTTGAACTCGGTTGCCACATTATTTGTAATCCAGTCTTTGAAAAAGAGAAATATACCAAAATTTTGTTTGAGTATTATGTAATTACAAGTTCATAAATGTATGCTTATTTTATTATTTATATAAATGAATAATCCGCGATCAATAATAATTGATAATAATTTGTATATATTATTAGTTTTTAGTAATAATAGTAAAAATAATTTTGACATTTGTAAACCTTAGTTATAAAGGGAAGAAACGTGAGATCGTAGAATTTTTTTTTAAATTTAAAAATAATTGCTTTGAAACTACAAAATCATCTAACCATTAGCAAATTTATCTTATCGCGAGCTCTTATCAATTGGTTGCAGATTATTATAAAATGTTATTTTAAATCTGGCCTTGTTAGTATTCCGACAGGGTTTTCTGACAAATGAGTTTGGGCGATTCTTCAGGCGGCTTTTTTACTTGACAGAATATTTGTCTATTTTTGGTTACTATGATGATGTTTGCATATTTCTGGATTACCCTCAATAAATAAAAAGTTTAAAAAATCACTATTTGGCGGTCAAAAATTATCAATACGAATCAAATGTTTTTTGATTTATTCAAATCGGTTGATGCGTGTTTTCGAAATTGTCGACAAAAATTTGTATCCGTGCACACACACACACATACATCATTTTTTTCTAAGGTATACTCAAATGTTCAGAAACCTCCGAAACATAAAGATATATAAAAATTTTCATTTTCATTTTCGATTTTTTTGCGATTGCGATATGCACATTATATTATCAGATATTATATAAAGATTATAATAATAAGTACAAATTTTGTGTACATTTGTCCAAATGTTTACACGTTAGACCACAAAGGGGCGCTTACGCGCTTGAATATTTCGACTCTAACAATGCAGCATGATAGCTTTGAAAAAAGCTTAAAATTTAAAAAAAAAAATCTTTTAAATAAAACATTTTTTTCAGAATTTTCAAATTTCTCAAAAATCTAATTGTTTCAAAGTTTTGAAAAAAAGTTAGTTAAAAAAAAAAAATAGTTTTAGGTACGGAAAGTTCGAGCAATTTGCCACGATGCCATGCACTACTAGTTAACAATTTATTTTGACATTTTTTAATTATTAATACGTATGATGTCTTAGAACCTGGTGAAAGGCGGCAAAAAAACACTTCTACTATGAAGAATTTGCTGGGAGTTTTATTGAACATGGTCAGATGGTTGTTTATTTGATATTGACATTTGTTGTGATATAATTGGTTTGGTTTTGACAATTCAATTGCCTAAATTCAGATTAGACCTTTGTTTCTCGCTCTACTCTATTTATGTAATTTATATGATTTACATTTTGCGCTTGTTTATATTTGTTTATTTATCGAGAAATATGAGAATAATTAATAAGTATTACGATGACATATCGTATTTTTAACACAAGTTTTATGATTGAATTGAATTCGACAATTTTGCATTCGTTGGAAAGGTCTCGGGCTCCACAAGGTTTATTGCTAAGAAAATTAGTGGTGCATGGCATCGTGCCTTAATGAAAATTTCTGGAACATTACGCACCGTAATTAAAAATTCGAGTAATAACATTAGTGAGAATTATCAGAATTATGCTTGGTTAAGTCAACGAGCAATTCTTGCCGCAAAGAATAATGATGTACACGCACTGAATTTCATCATTCAATCAAAAATTGCTGACAATTTGGTGACATACCAATGATTCCGACTGGACTTCCGTTTGACTTCAAACGATTGCAATTTCCAGTTTGCCTTGCGTTCGCAATGACAACTCACAAGTCGCAAGGCCAATCGCTTAGTGTTTGCGGGATAAACTTCAAATAGATTATTTAGAAAATCATTGTTTTGCATACGGGCAGTTATACGTTGCCTGTTCACGAGTTGGGAAACCATCCGCTTTGTTTGTGTTAACGTCAGACCAAAAAACAAAAAATGTGGTTTACAAAGAGCACTTCAATAAAACGGATAATTCGCGGATTCACTTTCATTTACTTAGAGAAGCTCATCTAAAAAACACTTTATTTTTGTAATAGAAATAAATTCATTACTGTTGTGTAAAAAAAATCAAATTTTTCCTTTTCAATTATAAAACAAACAAAAAATTTCATCTTTCTCACGAAACCATCCGCTTTGTTTGTGTTAACGCCAGACCAAAAAACAAAAAATGTGGTTTACAAAGAGCACTTCAATGAAACGGATAATTCGCGGATTCACTTTCATTTACTTAGAGAAGCTCAACTAAAAAACACTTTATTTCTGTAATAAAAATAAATTCATTACTGTTGTGTAAAAAAATCAAATTTTTCCTTTTCAAATATAAAACAAACAAGAAATTTCATCTTTCTCACGAAACCATCTGGTTATCTGGTGGCGAAACGGAGTTAGTCGGGTTTGCTAGTATATATATATATATATATATATATATATAATATATATCTGTTTGTATATAAAATCTAAACATGACGAATATATTTGCTGCGGCATTTCGAATTTTCCGTCTGCACGTCTTTTCCCGCGCGGAAAATGTGTTTATCTACATTGACTCGGCCAGATATATGTTAGAGCGCCCCTTCTGTACGTAAACGATGAAAATTGCATAAAGTGAAAAATATTTTGCGCTGGCGGTGCAAGGGAAAAATGTGCAATACGTCGCTATCGAATTCTTCGACGATGCCAAAACTGTTACAGAAGATTTACGCTAGTCGATTGCATTTGAGGACATAGGGAATGAATAAAAATTACTGCGATATTAAATCAGACTAGAAATATATGTACTTTTAGATATTTTATATTGGTACAGAAAATGTAGACAAAACTGTAGAAAACGGTATATTCTTATACATAGAATTTTGTATATACACATATTTGATAAATTTAAATGAGCATTAATTGACCTCAATGAATGAACTTATTGCAGTACGCACCACTTATATCAGGTGTTTATAATAATTCTTACTTACAGAGATTGTGGGTTTATTTATTTTTTTATATTTATTCAAGCCGTAAATCCATAAGCAACAATATCAAACACGACTAGTACCGATGAAGCATTTATAGAAAATGAACTTATTAATTTTCCTAAATACAAAAAATAGATTCAGTAATAATGGCTATTGGTACAATTAATTGCTCCAATTCATTCTTCGTTTAAAATACACTTATCTGTTAAATTACTAACTCCGGAACGAATTTGTGCAACAATATATTTACATCCATAAATATGTTTATGTAAATTTTAAAATATAATATAAAGCCAGGATATGCTTTTAAAGTCTTACTTACATAAAATATGTGTTTTTGAGGAGTTCGATGAATACATTAACTTTTTTTACTACCTACTTCACTGCATAATATTAAATTTCTGTTTCTAGGAAAAGGGCGTTTTTTGTTGGTATCATTATCTTTTTTTGTATTCTATATAATGGATAATAAAATATCAGGTTAATTTTTTATGTATTCGAAATGGTAACGAAATGGAAATGGACATATGTGTTAAAGAGACATGGTTCCAAATATTGCATTACCCACAGTACTAGGGATACCTTACTGGTTAGAATAAAATTCAAAGTTATAATAATGTTTATAATAATTTAGTTAAATTACCAGTTAGCTAGGAGAGTAGTCATTGATTTTAAATTTGTCTACGTGAAAATATTGTTTTTAAATACGATTGACTAATCATAAAATCAAATCATACCAATAAAGGGGAAGTGCACAAGCGTTTAACAACGGAACAATACCAGAATGGTTTATAGCGACTTTTATTGTGTGAAATGTGTAACACAATACAAGATAATTATTTAAACAAAGCTTATGGTTATAATATTACAATATATAAAAAAGCATAAATTTTGATATAAAGTTAACAAGAAATCTTTGTGAGATATTTTTTTTTTGTATTAAATTTTTCTTTCGTATTTTGTCTTAGTTAAGTTAGGTTTTTCTTCATCTGTTTTACCAAACGCATACTTCTGAATTCAAATCATCATTACGACTGAGTTAAATTATCTAAGCAAAAACTAATTGCTAATAATTAACTACTAATGTTCAACTTACCTCAAAATTCCAAGCAAAGTGATCTATCTGCATACAAGTAAAAAATATTTCAAAATGAATTGCACAAATAAACTGTGACTCTTTTGAAAGAAATTTTGACTCTTTAACACCGATGAGTCTACAGATCATGTTAATGTAGGGCGCAGACTCAATGCAATAATCAACTAGTTGGTATTGGTATTTAGCCTTGAGCCAAGTTACATGAACTTCCCGATATGTGTAAATAATCGACTTAATCAATAATAAACAAATTAATTTATGAGTGATTAGAAGTATTCCGAGTGAATTTATTACACATAATTGAAAACGATCGAACACGTTAACTCGGAGTATTTTCTAGATGCAAATTTTCGATTTTTATATTTGAACCAGTTTCCGTAGGACTTCAATGGTTTATTAATACCAAGTACTCTAACGTTATACAAAGTAAATCGCCTAATTTTAATTTTAACAAATGTCAACAAAACTACTCATTTTCTCAAACTTTGATGATTTTTTTAAATTAAACTACCTGTCGTAAGGCCGTAATATTTCAGTAAGTTCTATAAGACCATGATATACATCGCCAAAGAAAGTTTCTTAAAAATCGGCTTAAATTTTTTTTTCAACAGTTAATTACAAGAAAACGGCTTGGTAGATTTTCACCAAAAACTAATCAGTATCATTCCCAACTAATATCTTTCAAACAGTTTTTGATATTTTAAATCGATTCGGAAGAATGAGCTTGAATGTGGACGAAAAGTTTAACACACTTTTTCAAATTACAAAGAAACGGCTCGGCAGTTCGTCTCACAAAACTGACAAACTATAGTGCTCATTGAGATACATCGAATTGCTTTTAAATTTCTGAAATCGGTTCAGGCGTTTTCGAGCAAACGTCAATGAAAAGTCTAATTTTGACAAATGCAAAAAAACGCAAACTTTGACGAATTTTTAAGCTAAACAGAGTTGTCGCAGGGCGGTAATATTTTAGTATAATCTAGAAGACTATGATATCTACCGTCAAACAAAAATCATAAAAATCGTCGAATTTTGTTTTTAACTTTATTACAAGAAAACGGCCCGGCCGATCTTTACCAAAAACTAATCAGCATGATTCCCAACCAATATCTTTCGAACGGTTTTTAACTTTTTAAAATCGATTCAGAATTGCGAGCCAAAACGTGGACGAAAAATTTTTCACTTTTCTGCGATTAACAAAAAAACGGCTTGGATGATCGTCGTGCAACGAGGTACTTCGAATGGCGTTTAAATTTTTGAAATCGGTCCAGCCGTTTTTTGAGAAAACGTCGATTTACGGCAAAAAAATCTGTGCGTGCACACGCACACACACACACATACTTTTTCGAAATTTGGTCTCATTCGATTCAGAATGGCTTGAAACGTCGAGAAAACATAAAATTAGCAAATCGGATTTTTTTATGTAAACATAAACTTCTTTTTCGGGAAGTTAAAAATTATTCGAAAAAATATACTACATTTTTTCCGACTGTGGAATCTTTGACGAGTGTCACTACCGTACTCTGGCACAAGTAGTACCCAGTCTCTCTTACTTTAACATTACTGTTAATAAACATCTAAGGTTTGTTATTGATTCGACTCACATGGAATCATATGAACTGGAAAGATATCTATTACAATGTAAATAATCGTGTGTAACATTCAAATATCCGACTCTTTCGAATGCAACACTTCTTAATCCAGCAGAATATCGCGTCGTAAAGGAATTCGTCCCGCGTTGCCCGCGCTGCAGATTGGTCTGGTTACGTTTCAGTCCCGCCGACGACACGGCGAATGCATTCGCAGTCGGCGGGATCCTCGGCCGAATGAGGATTCTCTATAATTCAGTTTGCGCTCAGCGTGCTGCTACGTTGTCTATTGAATAATTCATTTAGGCTGACAGAGAAGAGATTCATTCTCAGTATATACGTATACCTTCATTTCTGAACTTTTATAACACATGTAAATGCAATTCGAATATAACTGATCTCTGATCCATCTAGAAATAAAACAACCGGAACCGTATGATACATACGGTAGAGGTCGAGCGCGATGAACAATCCTTAAATGATCCCGAAAGGGCAGTGGAAAATATTTGGAAAGTATTTTTAGTTGCTATACTTACCTCTTTCAGTTGTTAATTGATGAGGAAAGGAGAATAAATTAAAAGTTTACGTGGGGAAGAATATTATATATAGATGTGGAAATTCAGTGATTGCTTTTATATATTTTACACCACACTCGGTATACTAAAATAAAACTTATATTGCATGACATCGTGCCTTAAGGTAAATCGCTGGAACTTTCTGTACCAAAAATTAATATTATTAGAAAAGCTTCACGTTTTGAAAACTTTTGAAAAAATCTCATTTTCAAGAACTGAAAAAAATGACACTTTTAAATATTTTAAATAATTTTTTATATCTTGAATTTTTTTAAAAATTTGGAACTGTTTATCAAAGCACTTATGCTGCATTTACTGAACTGGAACCCATAAAAATGTAAACAAAATCTATACTTATTATTAAAATTTCTATAAAATATAATATCTAATAATTTGATGTGTTTAATTATGATTATTTTTATTCGCCAAATGGCATTTTGTTTATTTTTTCATTGGATCTCCACAACTGCTAGACCTGTCTTCTCAAAAGCTTAATGGGTTGTTCATTTCGTTAACATAAATAAAATGTTTCTTGAATTATTCAAATTAGACGCACTTCTATCCCACAAACTTTTTTAATATTTCTACCACTTTTTGGCTCGTATCTACGAAACGGCTAGATCTGCTTCAGCCAAAAAATAATCAGCACATCAGAGGCGTAGCGTGCCTTGGCGGGGCTCCGTATCAAAGATTGTTTGGGGCCCCCCTCAAGAAAAATTTTTTTTTTACAAAATATAAAAATACATAAAATGAAATGAATATTTATTTATCATACTTATTGTTTATATATCTAATTTACTGATTTTTTAACAAATGATTCCAGATATATATTCACTGTTCTTGCATTTTTTTGAAAAACTAAATTATTTACTGATCTATAAATTTTATAAAGTTTTGCCCCTAGGGACATACAGGTCGGGTAGACATTATCATAAAATTTTTACGTAATTTTCAATTAGTTTTGATTTTAAAAATTTTTTTTAGTAGTTGCGATTGTAACTGGAAGGGCCAAGAATAAAATGCATACTTGTTGGGAAAAAGCTTTACTAATTGAATTGATTCGCTAGATTTTGCAGAAATATTACAATGAATATGAATCGAATGTTTTTTTAATTATTCAAATAGATTTATTCGTGTGCACAAACTTGTCGACGAAAATTTGTATCCGCTTATATACCACACACACATACATCAATTTTTTTTAAGGTATGCTAAAATATTCAGAAACCTTTGAAACGTAGATATATAAAAATGTTTATTCTCGATTTTTTGTAAATACTATAACTTACGCGACTGAAGTTGAAGAAGAAATCTGATTCATATTGACAGAAAGACGTGCTGATGAATTTTCATTAAAACATCTAAGGATTATGTTTTATTTATAAACTATTATATTTTTTCTATAAAATGCAAATAATGAAAGTAACTGTATTTATAATAATCAAATAAACTTTTAAAATTGTTGTTTTTATTGCTCAACAAATAATTGTTATTAGGTACTCGATTGTTGAATTACGGTACGGAAATTTCCAGCATTTTACCTCAAGCTAGTTTCATAATAAAACGTTCAGTCATTTTTTTGGTTAAACTAATTTCATACAGTAGTAACCAACTACACGACAAAACCCATTCATACTGCAGTCATATATCTACTTTAAATTTTTTTACAATCTATTATAAATGCTATTGATATTATACTTTAGATCTCAATTCTCAATTGTAAATCTGATATCACTACTGGTTCATATAAACTTGGCCGAGGTGATGTTTAATTATTTAGTTTAAATATAAAATAAATATTACAACTGAAGTAATTGTCAATTAACATTATGTCTTTAAGTATTTGTTTTCGTCATCTTGAGAATTATTACTTTTGCAGGGTAACCTATTTACCCGTGTCAATTGCAATAAGCATTTTCCCATTATACATTTGATTTGAGCGTAATATTTAAAATTGAATTGAAAAGGTCTGCAAACATATTTCATGAGAGTATATTTAATTTTACAAGTAGTATATTTAATAATGAATTCATTTGACGGGAATTAGTCAATGTGAAGCGGCGCCACTCATATATCTCTTGTTCCGCGTTCGCCGATTAATCGTGTTCAACTTGTCTCGCTCGATGTTTGCCGTGAGGCGATTCTCAATTTGTTTCCATCTTACATGAGGATTCCAACTAAAGATTCTCCTGCCTAATAGGTATGACTTAATTATTCTGCTGTAGTGGTAAATTTTGAAACATTTTGTGTACTATATTAGCACTTTCACATAGTTTTTATTTTTTCTCAAAACACTGTTGCTTTTGTGGCCAATGGTTATCATTTATGATTCAAAAATATCCTAAAAGGTGCATATTACTGTGATACACATTTTTTACGGTGTTAGTCAATTTTATTATATTTTGTTTACTTGTGTGTCTAATATGTTAGTTGCATTGAGTGCAAATAATGTTCTCTTCCAATGTATAAACATACTAATTTTTTTTCATTCTTATTTTTCCACTATTTTAGTATATAAATTAGGGTAGAGCACAAAGGTCCAATTTGAGTCTGAGCTATTGTGAAAATCAATCAATGATTCATAACAAATATATGGTGACTATATGTCCCGGATTTGCCGGGACAGTCTCGATATTCCACCTTGCAATATTTGTCCCGGTTTTAGGTGTTTTGTCCTGGATTGTCCCGGATTTTCAAAATTGTTTTGAATGCCAATATTTTTTTAAATATATTTCAACTAGAAAATTTGAACCGAAAAAATGTGTATATAAATTTTTAGTTCATTTTGACATACCTTACAATTAGAAAAAATGGATGTATGTGTGTGTGTGCGTGTGTGTGTGTTCGGATACAAATTTTCGTTGACGATTTCGAGAACACCGATCAACCGAATTAAATAGTTTAAAAAACATTCAATTCGTACGGATAAGGAGACGTGCTGATTAGTTTTTCGTGGAGGCAGGTCTAGCCGTTCCGAAGATACGGGGCAAAAAGTGCCAAAAACGGTAACACGGTTTTTAAGAGAACGGAGCGTCCGATTTTAAAAATTCAAAAACCATTTTACTTGTATTGACAAGATGAAGAATTGATCAAATTTTCATGATGGCAAGTCTAGCGGTTTCGGAGATCTAAAGAAAAAAGTAAAACAAGCCATTTTGCGGTCAAAAATGATCATTAGACATATGCACATCAAAATATCAGATATTTTATAGATATTTTTACAATAACCATGAATTTTGTTTACATTTCTATGGGTTCCGTACCAATGTTTATCCGATAGACGGCGACGCGGCTTTGAAAAAAAAGTTCAGAATTTCCAAAATATTTCAAAATAAAGAATACTTTTTTTCAAACATTTTTTTTTTGTTTCTCAGAAATCTAATTTTTTTGAAGTAAAATTTTTTCAAAAATGTTAATTGCTTTTGAAAAAATAATAATTTTTGGTACAGGAAGTTCCAGCAATTTGCCTTAAGGCACGATGCCTTAATTACCTTAAAACAGAATTCCACTTATATCTAGTTATTTTTTACACCTTCGCCAGGGTAAAAATTAAGTTGTCAGTCTTGTACGCTTTTATAGAGGTTATATAAAAAACTGTTATATCTATTTAAAAATCAACAATACATCTAATAAAACAATTGAATAACGTATACTTACATTAAGGTTTCGTTAACTAAGCAACAGTGCTCACAAACAAAAAAGCTAACAAGTAAAAAAAAAATTTGGCTATCGATTTTCAAACATTGCCGGTCATCTCAGGAAAGCAACGTCAGAAGAAAAAAGGTGATGGCTTGTTATACATCTATCTATTTTTGAGAAATCGGTGGTGGACTTTTTTACCAGTGGACCTTAAAGGCTCGCTTTACCCTATGTATTAATAATACTAATTTATAATTTAAAGGATGTTACAAACTACTTGAACTATATTAACAACTACGAGTTTCGTGACCGACGTAAATTCGTTATTTAAATTTTTTATGTGATTTGGGAAGCTTACTTGTACGTATGACAGACGAGAAGGGTGTTTGTAGAGAATGAACGTTTGCCGAGGGAGTGACATTTAAATTAAAACTGTTGCCGCGGTGTTAGCCGGATCCGTGCAGTAGTAGTAGCTAGTTTCGTTCCGAGTTCCGAGTTTCCAGTTCCGAGTTCCCAGTTCCGACCTAATGTCGCGTCCGCGATACAGAAGCGGCGCGAGCTGACGGCTGCCGCGCCATTTCACGGGATCACTCCACCGGAACTGTCGTTTTCGAATTCATTTTAAATTCAAATTACATATAATTAAAATCATTTCCGCTAGTTGCAAGAAGAGTTTGTTACGTATGTAATTAATTGCGAGAGCAATTTCGTTGTTCTTGTTGCACTGGATTTTGGAAATCAGGCAGATTCATCGTAATGCTCACAGATTTGTCTGCGTGACTTCATTTTGAAGTTTTAATGTATATAATTAAAACAATTTTTGGTTGCTACAGTAAGAGTTTATTACATATATGGTATTAGAGGAGTTAAATTTTGATTTTTGCAGCAAGGAATGTTTGAAAAAAATTCAAGTTAATTTGTTTTGATCACAAACTTAGTTTAATTCACTTTATATTCATATTTAAAATAATCAATTGCGGACGAATTTACAGATATGATTTATCAACGCATAATTGAATTTGACGATGGTTTTATTGATCGGTATCTGTTGTATTGTTTGAAGCACCTGGGCTTCAATTGAAGTGAAACCTTCGCAAATCGATTTTGGTTTTGTCTTATATTTTATATTTGAATGGTTTCGAAAAGATTTTACTTTTTTATAGTGCCCTTTATAAAATATTTTTCAAACCAGATAAATTTTAAAATTTTCAATGTTCAACTTTTCATGAAAATTTCAAAGAGTTTTGTTTTCGCCAGAAAATCGGCGTGTTTTTCAAGAATGGCTAAACCGATTTTAAAAATTCAAAAATTATTTGATGTAACCCGATGAGGACTTTTGTTGACTAGTTTTGCACAACTGGTCAAAATCGACACGATTTTTGTAGTAGCAGAAAAGTGCAAATTTTGTGCGTGATTGTTTTAGCCGAAATATTAAATCGATTTTGAAAATTCAAACACTGTTTCAAAGTTTTTGGTTGTAAAAGATGCTCATCAATTTTTGGAAAATATCAGCTAAAAACTCGTTTTGTGAAACATACTATAATATTAGAGGCTACAACAAGTGGCTTAATTACAAAAATTAAAGTTGAGATTAATTGGTTGGTGCTATTAGAATAAACTTCTTTATTACTGGCTTTTTGCATTTCGTTTTAAAATCATGTGTACCTTTTAAATCATCTGTCGCAAATAATTAACGTGTTTGGGAAGTTTGTCCAATTTGAATAATCTACAATAATTTCTCATATTTATTTTGCTTTACAGCAATTCGGAATGCTAATATGTTACTCACAAACTAATGTTTTTATTATTCACACATGATGGAAAATCCATAAAAGGTTTATGCAACAGTTACTTAAGTATTTCTTATGCATATAGATAGAAGCTTTTCGAATCCTAACAATTTGGTGACTTTTGGTATTTAAAGGAATATTTCATTTTAGCATATCTAGACATATTGATTGAATTTAGAGATAAAGGTATTTCTATTTATAATAGATCATTGATTGACTTTTTATTTACTTTTAAATTATCTTTTATAATTATCTACATTTACTAAAATAATTTAGTTGTTATTCTTCTATTTTTATCAGTTCAATAATAGCTTAGGTCTAACATTAATTTGACAGATTTATTCTAATTAATTCACAGAAGTCGACTCCCCTAATAATCCCTAACCGTTTCTTATTTTGCTCCGCGTATCAAATCATTAAAATCCGTTTTATTAATAAATTTAGCGTACCTGAGGGAGATGAGATAAAGTCCACTAAACCGCAAACTTGACGAAACCCTAACGCGTTCCACCTTGTACCTTTCTTACTTCCACCCGTTCGCTATTTAATTCACTCTCTCGTTTTAGTTGAGAATATAATAATTCTAGCACAAGAGAGAATTACTCCCGATCGTGAAATCCCCGATTTACCCATGAGCGCGTTTCCTCGACGCGATATAATACTGATAATAGGGTAATCAGTACATCAGCCTAACGCCCCAACCAGCCCCAACGAACCCATCCCGAGAACCTCTCCCGACCCCAACCTGAGACCCATCGGGCTGAATTTCGCGACTCTGTCTATGTAAATAAAGGTATCTTCTTGAATTTCTCACTCTTGAGTCAACAACTTGTGATCTTTAAAAACATGTCGTGACTTTTTTTTTAAATAGCTTTTCTAGTAGGTATTATTTTATATAATTAAATATATAATTTATTCCATATGATACTTGTAAAGGGTTCTGTGTTATCCTGTTTAGCATTTTTTATAATATAAATTAAAAAACTAGTGGTGGCATCGCGCCTTAAAGCAAATAGAGGAATTTAAAAAAAGCTTTGAACTTTTTTGACAACTATAATAAATATGGTTTTTTAATAACTTGATTTTTTTTTCATATTGAAGTTTTTGGAAAATTCGATCAATTTGAAAATGTGTACCTATTATAGTCTAATAATAATTTTTGACCTACAAATGACATTTTTTAACTTCGACCTGCTTTTTAAAAAATTGTTACCCAAAAATCCAAAAGTTCTTCATTTTGTTAATACAAATAAAATAATTTTTGAATCATTCAAATTGGAAGCTCCCTTCTCTCGAAAATTAAATTGCAATTTTGCTCCATATCTCTAAAACTATTGGTTCTGTCTTTTTCAATTCAGCGAATTAAATAAGAAAAAAAGGAAAAGCTAAATGTTCTAAAATTTTTCGAAGCTAGAAATGATGTAAAATTTTCAGTGTTAATAAATGTCATTGAATTCTAACTTAGAAAAAATAATTAGGTAAAAGAAAACACACCATGTAAAATTATAATTAAATTTTACATATTTGCATCACTACTTTATCTAATATTAATCTAACTTCAAAAAATTTATTATAGTTATCCTTATGTTTATAACAATTAGTAGGTGTTTATTAAAAGAGTAGAAGACTAAAGTAACTAATTCCAATTTTTCTTGATTTACTGTGACGTATTAGTTCTTAAATTGATGACCGAATTTTATTATAACAAAATCAAGTTATTTATTTATCAGTTATAAATAAATAAAACCCAAAAAACTTGCTCGTAAATCCTGCTATTTTGATATTTACCGATTCTGCTTATTTTCGTCCCAGTATGTGTGTATCGTTCTTTCATTCTTCATCAGATTATCGATGTTATTGTTTACTGGCATCGATCTTGCTTATTTCTCGCAGACATGTCGTCTTTTATACGGCAGCCAGTTAATATTTTTATTTATGGACGTGTCGAGTTTTTGTTGCTTTTGCGAGTGCACTACATCAATATGTTCCTAGTCACTTTATCATCGGCTATGTGTTTATTACAGTTGACAAACAGATTTTGAAACGTCGTGTTTTATGGCATAAAAATTTAAGAAAACTGATACTTTTTATACAAACTGTATATATGTAATTTATCATCGGAGTGCGGATTATTAGTTGAATTAATTAGTTTCACTGTATAAACAATTAATAATATTTGAAATAGTATTATTTCATTTGTACATGGTTTAGTTTATATTTCAATCAATGATTCGATCAGATTACGAATGATATTACTTGACACAGAGTTTCAGACGGGTCTTGTAGCTTAAAACATTTCAGCTGATTACTGCGACTACACTGTGACAATGACGCTTAACATCTGACAGGATTGTCATTATAGCTTTCTTCGTGTTATATACATTAGCAAAAACGTAAATAAAACTAGCCAATTTTAAAATGAATCTACTGTGCCATTTGCTCCGTATTTTTTCTATATAACACTGTAAATATCTACCTACCACAATTATTTTCTTCAATATTGTAAAAAATCCATTATAATTATCGTCAAATAAAAACGCATCGCTGCTTTTAAAAATTTACATCATCAATATATTCTGCAGATTATTATTTTTTATTTATCTCATAATAAATGCAACAGTAGCTCTGAACCCGGGCAGATCGTATTTCTTGTTACCTTGTTATTATTTGCGGTAATTCAACTTTGTTATTCAATATTCCAGCCCGAGATCTATCCGCCGCGAATAGAAAATTATGTGGCATCAAAAAGCCGCGGGCCGGGATATATCAACTTGGCAATTATATATATATATATATATATATATATATATATATATATATATATATATATATTTAAAGTAACTAGCAGCCCATGCTTCAAAATAAAAAAATGTGAAAAGTATTTAAAACCTTTTATTTATACGTTTTGACACCAGATGCGTGTCATCATTCAGCAATACCAAGACAAAAACACACAAAAAAATTTAGAAAATTAACATTGTACTGTATTCGAAAAGAACAACTTTATGGAAAAATAAAAATAATGAATAACCACAAAATTAAATCCATTTTGAGAAAAGTTTTAAACTGTAACACATGAAACACGCCCAATTCAAGCAAACTACTCGACTTAAAACTTTTCTCAAAATTGTTTTAATTTTGTGGTTATTCATCATTTTTATTTTTTCATAAAGTTGTCCTTTTCGAATATTGATACAATGTTAATTTTCTATTTGTTTGTGTATTTTTGTCCTGATGTTGCTGAATGATGACAATCTGGTGTCGAAACGTATAAATAAAATGTTTTAAATACTTTTTACATTTTTTATTTCGACGAATAGGCTGCTAGTTACTTTAAATATGTTTCAACGTCGAAAAAACTATCAAGATATATATATATATATATATATATATATATATCAAATGTTCAAACGGCATAAAATTCACCAAATAAAAATTATTTTTTTTAGAAAAGTTACTGTACAAATCATTTCCACGCCTAATCTTATTTCAGTCAGTGGATATTATTCAAAAGAGTTTAATATTTTATATACTGCATGCTTTTTAGAATTTCAGAATGAAAATCGTTGATCTGTATTATACGTTTGATTAAATTGTGTTTAAACAAATCACGTATTTCAGTAGAAGGGCCAGGAGAAACTTTCATAGTCTGTATCGAAATAAGAACTGGCTCATTTCACAGATCATGAGTTTTTTCACAATAAATATTTGGTACAAGCCTACTCAAAATTAAATATGAATTTGCTTATATTTAATATGAGTTTTACAATGATTTATTTTAATAAACGCTTCAAAATAATTAAATCTAAACTTAATATAGGCAAGTCGACTTAATATTTCATTCATATATTTCATTTGACATTTTCAATTAATTTGATGTGTGCTTTATGTTTAATATATGAAAAGTGCAATTACCAGTTTTATATATTATAAACTATGATCATAATTTTTTTAAATTTATCTTTATGAGAGAATTAAAATTTGCCTTTTTTGAACATTTGTCTACGAGGAAATACTGAAATACTGGAACTTCCCGTACCATATTGAAATATACAAGGAATATTCTATACGAAAAGATATATTATACAAGTTAAATAGATTATTATAAATACTGTGGCTTTTATCACTTGTATGTTATAGATACAATATAAGAGCTTAGAAATTCGATATTAAAAAATATTTTGGAAATTAAAAAAATATCTTTATTTAATTTTTTTTCTTTCTCTCACGAT
The DNA here is from genome assembly GCF_003426905.1 of Ctenocephalides felis. Classification (NCBI taxonomy): domain Eukaryota; kingdom Metazoa; phylum Arthropoda; class Insecta; order Siphonaptera; family Pulicidae; genus Ctenocephalides; species Ctenocephalides felis. The sequence goes on from NW_020538040.1 coordinate 103,625,643, forward strand.
AATCATTTTGTCAAGCAAAAAGTTATTTAAATCATTCAAAACGGATGCTTAGTTCTCTCAAAAACTGCGATTTTTTGCACTATCAGCTCGCATCCACAAAATGGCTGGACCTGTCTTTGCCAAAAATTAATCACCACTTCTCCCCATTCAAATCGGATGCTTCGTTCTATCAAAAACTCTTTTTCTATTTTTAGCACTTTTTGCTTCGTATCTCCGAGACGGTTGGATCTGTCTTTGCCAAAAACTAATTAACACATCTCTCTATCGATGGAATCGAATGTTTTTTGAATCATTCAAATCGGTTAATCCCTGTGTCCGAAAACGTGGACCAAAAATTGTATCCATACATACGCACACACACGTGCGTACGTACATCCAACATACATATAGCTCTTTGCTGAATCGTAAATATATAGGTTAATAAATATATCATTTTATATCTAAAATTTCAATTACTCTCTCCTCACACCTGCTTATTCCACTTAGTGGCCTTGTGTCTGAGTGTCGGTGTACCCTTCCAGTTGAACTCCAATTTTGCAATACTCACGTTCAACTGCTCATCTGTTTGAGGAGGGGGTTGTAAGTTTCGGATAGAACGCCCCACAAGCGAGATAACACGTTCGGAATTAATTTCATAATTATATCGCGGGGATTGAATTTAAAGAGCGTCTTGTTCGAATGTTGCAAGAGATGCCGAGAAAGAGAGTGAGAGAGGGGCCAAGTTCGTCAATAACTGGAAGCAGTCGGCAAGGGGAGAATCTTTGTGATTTGTTCAAGCATCTGTTGCTAATACAAGGATGGAATTTCAGTTACAGGTTTTCTTAGTTAATTTAGCGAGAATGTATAATATATGCTGCATTAATGTGTATCTTCTACATTAATAACTTAATGTTCATTAATTTCTCGAAGGAGAAGTTTATGTTTTCATAAAAAAATCCGATATGCTAATTGAATGTTCTTTCGACGTTTCAAGTCATTCTGAATCGAATGAGAGAATTTTTATCTTTTGTTGAAGTTTTTTCCAAAACAACTGTGGCGATTTCAAAATTTTTAAATCTGTTTGATGTTACTCGATAAGGACCAGCGTTTATCAGTTTTGCACGACGATCCGAAAAGCCGTTTCTTTGTAAATAGCATAAAGGTGGTAAATTTCTCCTCTACGTTTTAGCCCGCAATTCTAAATCGATTTTAAATATTTAAAAACTGTTCGATAAATATTAGTTGGAAATTGACTTGATTAGTTTTTGGTAAAGATTTCTTGTGATTAACTGTTGAAAAATAAAATGGACGATTTGAATGAAATCATTTTGGCGATAGATTTTATGATATTTTAGAACATACTAAAATATTACGATACTATGGCAAGCAGTTTAATTTTAAAAATGCATCATACGTTACGTTTTTTGACTTATGTTAAAACTAGACTTTTCATCGACGTATTCTCAAAAACGGTTAAGTCGATTTCTAGAATTTAAAAACTATTCTATAAAATTCGATAAGCAATCACGTTAGTTAGATTTTTGATATGATCGGCTGAGCACTCTCTCTGTATTACAAAAGGTATTACTTTGGAGTCGTGGTGATGAGTTCTGAAAAAAGATCGGCCCAGCTGTTTTTTTGTAACTATCTGTTGAAATTTTGATGAGCCTCTTATGTTGACATATATTATGGTTCTATGGAACATACTAAAATTTTACGGTTCTACGGCTAGTAGTTTAATTTTAAAAATTCATTGAAATTTGATAAATTAATATAGTCTAAATTTGTGTCAAAAGTTGCTTTTGTGATGTGATGAGTCAAACATTGTCAATTCATTAAAATTTTAAATAATGAACCACAATTTTAGTACATATAAGCACATGTTTTGTGCAATAAAATCATAATGTTTAAATTTAATTGAAAGCGAAAACATTATTTTTAAAATAAACAGTTCAAAATTTTATCTATTTTTATCTATTAGCTTAAATTAACGTTTTCTAGTAATAGCATGATAATCAGTCTAGCTGTTACACTCTAAACAACAGTTACAAAACTAACTAGGTGTCACATACAAGGTTATACTTTTTTCAACTTTGGTGCCAAATTATTCAGAATGACTTGTATGTAAAACAAATTGATAAGCAAATCGCAATTTTCTCTAAGTTAAAATTTCTTTATAATCGTTCTCGTGAAAAATACTTTTAAACATCTAATTCTATAGGATTGTAGTTTGGTGCTGACTAGTTTTGACAGAATGCGGTGGACTTTTGAATAGTATTTTCTTGAGTGTTTTACTTTTTTTTGAGACATATTCGTAAAAAAATTGAGATTCTTACAATATACAATTGAATAAGAAGTTTTACATTACTGAGTCTCAGAATAGAAGATTCTGTGGTGTTTGAAGTATCATTAAGGTGTCCATATTTTATTATATCAAAACGGCAACTTATAATAGGACTAATTTAGGATAGATATTGTATCATATGAACATACTCCTTGTATACTCCGGGACAAGTATTGCTTTTAAAAAAATCCAGTACACAAGATAGAAATCCGGCCAAACCGGGACATTGGTCGGATGGTCACCTTTGGCATCATACAAGATATTATTACTATGTAAGTCAATATCTTGGTACAAAACTAACTTCCTAGTTTGTTCCTAGGAAAACAAATTTAAAATCAGCCTGGCGTTTATCTGCGAGCATCACGCGTCGTCATCGGCATCGGTGGCGGTGGAGGCGTAATAGAACCTCTCATAGTCTGTAATGTGCGTGCAACCCATTAGCCGAACAAGGCTGTGCTTTTAAAAGCTGGTGAACGGGAGTGGGTTGAACTGGGAACATTCATCAAGCCTGAACGTATGACTTGGTACAGCTGGCTAGGTTTACACACGTCGAGTCGCGGTTGCAACTGCATTAGCCGCAGAGCTGGATAATGAATGCATCGGTCGGAAATTTCTGCTGTTTAGATTATTCAGAATAGTGCATAAGCAGGATTGATCATTTTGGAGAACAACTTCTTCTGGAGAACAATTATTGCTCTATGTGATTCTAAATTCCATATAATTTGGGTATAGTTTTTAACAAATTTCTGTGTTATTTCTAAATATGTTAATTTATATATCAAGCGATAAGTTTAAATGCTATTTTTAAATATTTTGTCCGCAAGTTTCTTTTTCAATGACATGGTTAGTTTTTTCCAACCTTCATATCTTCCTAAAAGATATCAATTTCACTACGCATAAACACAGTATAATTTATGCTGAGTAAATATATATATATAACCGTTTCGTTCTAACTAAACTAACACGTGGTTTCTTAATAGCGTGTCAAAATTTCTTAAAAAATAACAAAATCCCGTCGCTTTTTAAATTTTCCAAAAAATATCAACACATGCTAAAAACTGCTTTGAGAAAAATGTGACATTTCTATCCTAAACTCCGAAGAGTAAATACATGATTTCGACAACTTGTTAAGTTATCATGGTTATTAGTGTGTTTTATCATTTGTGATGTTTGTGTTAAAAAATATATATCTTATCAATGTGCACATACTCATACCATGGATTAATAATGGTTTCATATGCTTTAGTGTTTTATTATTATTATTGTTATTATTGTTTTTCCATGAAATTTTCTTTCATATAATTTATTTAGTTTCAATTTTTTAAAGTTAGTTTGATTACCACTGAATGATGGCTAAGATGCTAGCCGAAACGTATGAATTTTAAATAAATAAACTTTTAAAAAAACTCTCATACTATTTTTATTGATGTTACGCCCGAATATTAAACTCAAATTAAATATATATATATATATATATATATATATATATATATAAATATATAAATATATTTATATATAAATATATATATATATTTATATATATATATATATATATATATATATATGTGTGTTTATAACTCCGTGTTTGTATGTTTATATGATGCAATGAATACTTTAAATTAAGAATTGAAGAATAAATATATTTTTAACACTGGGTTTAAATTTTGTAAATCGCACTGTTGAGAACACAATTAAATTTACTTATCTCGCTATTAGTTGTATTAAATGTCAAAACCATTAGTTTAGGTTGACCATTCACGTCGACTTTATTGAATTTATATTTTAACTTAAAGTTTTAATTACAAGATTCATTAGATGTAGTGTAACGTAAACATTTATCTTGTTCAATTTAAAAAAATGTATGAATGTTTCACAAAACTCCAGAACAATAATCTTTCTCTTTGAGCAAAACGCTGTCGGATAGTTGTAGTTATTCGTTGTCGAACGTGAACACAGAAATGTTGGGAACTTGCGCAAAAACATATGCCTACAACTATACTTCCTTCAGACAAAGCCGACCGCAGAATGTTTTTGTTAATATGTGAGAACTATTTCAGATCATTGGAGTAGTATGTATTGTGAAATACTTGATGAATGCATGTTCAGGCTATAGTGAATTATTGCTAATATTATATCAGAATGTAAATCATGGTAAACCAAATTATTGAAAGCTTGTTTACAGACTTATCAATCAAAAGTTGATTTAAATTCCATTTAAAAGTATAGATTTTAATTGGCTTAAGACGTTAACTTTCATTTAATTGTGCGAATATATATATATCTATATATATATATATATATATATATATATATATATATATATATAGCGAGAGGTTTTTCTTCAGATGGTGAAATAATATGATAAAATTGTTCTTGGGCATCTATCCAGTAATTAAAAACAGTTTTATTGAAAGAAAATGTTTTTATAAAAACATACGTTTTGGATCTTGATTTGACACATCTTTAGTGCATACAAATAAATTGAAAAAAAAAACACAAAAACACGCGAAAAAATTATGAAACACAAGTTATGATAAAATTTTAAATAATTGTAAAATAAAAATAAAAATAAAAACAAATAATATACTTTATTATAAAAAAGCTTATTCCAAACGAAGCATGTTGTCAGCTTGGTGTTTGTGTTGTGTAACTTCGTTTAATTACGGTACCGAAAGTTCCAGCAATTTGCCTTAAGGCACGATGCCATGCGTACAACTAGTTTTGTTATTTGCATTGAATTATATCAGTTAACTACAGGCGTGTTTGACAATTATGCATAAAACCTGTGGCGAGTATGCTTTAACAAAAACCCTCGCTTATGAGTGGTGGAAGGCAATGCCAGAGGTCCCAGAAATAGTGAAAGATGTCATCGTCCATCAATGTTTTCAATGTATGAAAACGTCATCTCAAAGTCAAGGAAATGGCAGTGAAAACCGCTATTTAGGAATACGAAAGTTAGTTTTTGACCTTAACGTATCTAACAAATCAATCAACCATTAAATTAGGCATCGAACTTTCTTAACAAACTCAATCGCAGAAATGTGGCTGAAGATATGCTGGAACAAGTGAATTCGAACCGAATCGCACAATAAAAGATGATCGAATGTTGCTGCGTGAATTTGATAATCAGCCCTGTCATCAGCCAGATGAATGGTGTTGTCCGTTCAGATGAGTCGAAACCAAGTCTTAAACATTTGACCATTTCGATGATCAGTCAAAAGATGATGTTACTGATTTTGCCTCATTATGATGGCGTCATATATTCAGAATTCATTCCAGATGGTTCGACAGTAAATAAACAATATTATTTGGAAATTATGCGGCATTTTTTAAAGATCATGTATAGGCAACGCCTCAGTTTGTAGAAAGAAAATTAATGGATCTTGTACCATGGTAAAGCACCGTTACATAAAGCTCATATTGTACTGATTTTTTGGCAAAAAACTTGAGAAAAATGCCGTCATCACCAGATCTAACCTCTTGTAAATTATTCATTTTCGTAAAACTTAAATTGACACTCATCAACAACCGCTTAGGGTCGATGCATGCCACTAGAAAAAAATCACCCAAAGAGCTAAAGGCGATTCCTATAAAGGCTTTTGAAAATTTTTGTTGACAATTGGAATATTTGTTATAATTGATGGCGTATCTTCATTACTTCGATTATTATGGCTTATTTTAAAAGCGAAAAAATAACTTTTAATGATTGAGCAATTATTTGGCTTTTCATAAAACAATTTACGATACTTTGTTGACAGCTTATGTATATCTGAGCAATCGTTTCTCCAGCTAGAACAAAACAATAGTGTAAACAATTAACAAAATTCAAATATAAATAAAAATTTCAGTTAAATATTTCAAAATGGAAGAATTGAAAATACTTGAGGTTCAGGAAAGAATTCTTCTACACATGGCAGATGTCGCCGCGGAATACGAAAAAAATGTGGCAAACTTTGAAAAATCTGCAGCTGAATGTCAAAGTATTATCGATAAATACGATACAGCCTTTAAAGAGTGCAACGAACTAATAGGGTTAATCAGCCAAAATAAGCCAAAACTACAAGCAGAAATTGCGAACCAGATAGAGCGGATGAGGCTTCTGAATGATGAACTTACGTTCAAGCTGGCTCAGCTAATGGAGGCCAAAGAAAACCTTATTAGCACCCTTTAATTTTACTAAACTAAAATGAGCATCTGTTAAACTTATCCGATGAGCCGCTGAGTTTTTTACAAATAAACAAAAATACGGATATCATGCGCGTTCAGGCGAATTGCTCTTCGCAACCTGGCGGATACCTTTTTTGGAAAGATGTTTTTCCATAAAATTGTGAGAAATAAAATATATATATATATATATATATATATATATATTTCAATACATTCCGTCTGTTTCCGATCCTCTGTTTAATATATTTATTTTATAATAGATAACTCTGTCAACATACTTCACTATATTTAAATTATATTGTTTGAAAATGTATGTGTATTTCGTAGTTATTGATGATAAGAAAATCAATATTTAATAATTCATGTGATATAAGTTACAAAAAAAATAAACTAGGGGTACGTAGAGGTACGCTGCACTCTGCTATATATAGGATTTTCAAACTAAATGAATATTAATTAATATGTAGCACTTTTTTAATATGTAACAGTAATATTAATTTTTTAGATAAATTAAGATAACAGGCTGAAAATAATTAAATCTAAACCTGAACAGAATAAAACCCTTCGCAATAAAAGTAATTGTATTTTTAGGATCTAAGCTAAACCCAAATGGCTTTTTACCTGAAGCAAACATTACAACAAAGTAGAATCATTCTCTCCAGTTAACGTACGATGTATATCAAAAACAAAAATACCTTTCCCATATTTTTCATCCAAATTTCTGAGGCATGTTAATTATCGGATTGCCCAGGGCCGAACACGGGTCGTCGGCACCCCTGCCGCCTCTGTGATACTAATAGAATCGTGAACGGAAGCATAAAGTTTACTTAAAGGAGAATTCATAATTCGAACTGTACAAATCACCAACACAAACCCTTTCTCTGTTTAAAAGTAATGGATTCTTAATTTGATTTTTGTTTCGAAATTGAAAGCAATAGCAACATATAATTGTATTGATAATCTAACAAGTAAAATTTGAACATATGAATAAATTATGGAAATACTAGTGGGGCGCATGGCATCGTGCCTTATGGCAAATTGCTGGAACTTCCCGTACCGTAATTAAACTTTCGAGGAATGAAAATAATCAATAATTGTTTTGAATGATTTCAATTTTTTTTGATAATTTAGCAATTTTTTGATAATTGAGAATTTTTTTTTTCAAAATTTTGAAATTTTTTGTAGAAGTTCTTAATTTTTTGGAATTTAAAAAAAATTGAAATTTTTGAAAATATTCGATTTTTTTCTGAAATTTTCGAAATATTCTCAAATTTTTGTAACAAATTTTTTTTTTTGACTTTTCAAAAATTAGTTTTTTTTGAAAACAATGATAAAAATTTTCTGATATTTGAATTTTTTAAAACTTTGATTTTTTTTTAAGTTTTGATTTATTTTTGAAAATTTTCAAAATTACTAAATTTTCTGTAAATGCATTTTTTGCACATTTCACTTGTATTGACAATATGAACTGATTAGAATTTTGGAAAGTTAGATCCATCGGTATGGGAGATTTAATAAATAAAGTAAAAAAATGCCATATGGCGGTCATAAATAATCATTAGACATATGTGCATCAAAGTATGAGATATTTTATAGAGGTTTTAATATTAAGAACAAATGTTTAAATTTTCTTTAGTTCCGTACAAAAATTTATAATATTTAATTGTTAGTTTGCAACGCGATGCTTATGCGCTTCAATATTTTATCTCTACGCAGTGCGAGTGCTTTAAAAAATCTACAATAAACTAGCTGTAAGTGGAATTCTGTCTTAAGGCAATTAGGGCATCGTGCCTTAAAGCAAATTGCTGGAACTTCCCGTACCAAAAATTATTATTTTTTTAAAAACGATTAACATTTTGGAAAAAAAATTACTTCGAAAAAATTAGATTTTTGAGAAACTATAAATTTGACAAAAATTACTTTTTTTTAAAAGAAAAATGGTTTCTTCATTTTGACATATTTTGGAAATTCTGAACTTTTTTTCAAAGCAATCGTACTGCTTGAACTGCATAGAGACGAAATGTCACAGCGCAAGTGCCGCGCCGCCGTCTAACGCATAAGCATTGGTACGGAACCCATAAAAATGTAAAAAAAAATTATACTTATTGTTAAAATCTCTATAAAATATCTGATAATTTGATGTGCATATGTCTAATGATCATTTTTGACCGCCAAATGGCTCATTTTTTTACTTTTTCCTCCATACCTCCGAAACCGCTAGACCTACATTTATGAAAATTTCATCGATTCTTTATCTTGTCAATACAAGTGAAATGTTTAATTTAACAAGTGAATTATTCAAATCGAACGCTCCGTTCTCTTAAAAACTGAGTTACCGTTTTTGGCACTTTTTGCCCCGTATCTTCGGAACGGCTAGACCTGCCTTTTCCAAAAACTATTCAGCACGTCTCCTTATCAATACGAATCGAATGTTTTTTGAATTCAAATCGGTTGATCCGTGTTCCCGAAATCGTCGACGAAAATTTGTATCCGCACATACATACACACACGTACATACATACATACATTCATACATACATACACACACACACACACATACATCCATTTTTTCTAAGGTATGCCAAAATATTCAGAAACCTCTGAAACGTAAAGATATATAAAAATTTTCATTTTTGATTTTTTTGCGATTACTATAACTTGCCCTACGGGAAGTTAAAAAACAGAATATAAATTTGGTTTTTCTTTTCAAAAATATATTTAAAAAAAAAATAAAAAAATTCGACCAGAGGCTGAAATAATATTTATTAGAATAAATTATATGACAATAAATTTTTTGGTAATATGTAGAAATACATATGAATAAAATTGTGACATTTTCGTCGTGTGTTAAATTTAAATAAGATCCTCAGAAGACTTGTGAAGCGGTAGTAAGTTCTTCTACCGTAAATTTGGCAGTTGTGAAATTGCCTTGACCTTGCGTCGTTGACAATGACAATAATAGGTTGTGTGCGGTGGCGGTTGCCGTTTGCCGGTTGCCGGCAGGCCTATATCACTCGTCCGCCGACAACGTTTATTCTCTACAAATTGCGAGCGATTAATCTTGCGAGGGGGCGAATTCTCAACGCGCGTTGCGGCCAACTTTGACGCTACTACTTGTGAACTTTCGAAAGCCTGGAATGCAACCGGATTCGGGCCGGACATTATTTTTAGAATATATTGATTTCTATACTATTTATCTGATATTTAGACTTCAATTATATATGAGGCGTCCTAGACCGTGACGAAAGGCAGAAACGGAGTGATAGTATATGAGTGACCTTTACTGAGAAAAATTAAAAAAAATAATATCAAGTTGTTTCGAAATTAAGTGCTCTTAAGTGTAACCTAGAGATTTTGGTAAAATTATTTTATTAACTTTCCGAAGGAAAAGTTTGTTTTCATCAAAAAATCCGATTCTATAATTTTATTAACTTCCCGAAGGAGAAGTTTATGTTTTCATCAAAAAATCCGATTCGCTAATTTTATGTTTTCTCAACGTTTCAAGCCATTCTGAATCGAATGAGACCAAATTTGGAAAATGTATGTGCGTGTGCACCAACAGATTTTTTGCCGTAAATCGCCGTTTTCTCAAAAACGGCTGGACCGATTTCAAAAATTTAAAAGCCATTCGAAGTATCTCGATGAGGACTATTGTTTGTCAGTTTTGTGCGACGATCGGCCAAGCCGTTTCTTCGTAAATAGCAGTAAGTGAAAAGTTTTTCGTCCACGTTTTAGCCCGCAGTTCTGAATCGATTTTGAAAATTCAAAAATCGTTCGAAAGATATTGGTTGGGAATCGACCTGATTAGTTTTTGGTAGAGATCGACCGGGCCGTTTTCTTGTAATAAAGTTTAAAAAAAAAAAATTGACGATTTTTATGATTATTTTTTTGACGGTAGATACCATAGTATTCTAGATCATACTGAAATATTACGGCCCTACGACAAGTCGTTTAATTTTAACAATTCATCAAAATTTGCAAAAATTAGTATCGTTTTTTGGAGTTTGTAAAAATTAGAACTTTCATCGACGTTTGCTCAAAAACGCCTGAAACGAATTCAAAAATTTAAAGGCCAATCGATGTATTTCGATGTGGATTACCTTTTCTCAGTTTTGTGCGGCGATCGGCTGAGCTTTTTCTTTGTTTTAGCTCTCAATACTAAATTGGTTTTAAAAACTCAAAAGCTATTCGAATGATATTGGTAGGGAATGATACTGACTAGTTGTAGATAAAAATCTACCAGACCGTTTTCTTGAAAATAGCAGTTGAAAAAAAAGCCGATTTTTATAAACCTTTACTTACTGAATATGAATTGGCGCGTATAATCATGAAATCCCTGGTAGTTGAACGTCACAACTCTTAAAGCGCATACAGGAACGCTTATAAACTCGGCAAAGCAAATCAAATTTATATTATATTATATAGTATCAAAATTCATATGTTCTTTAATTTGATTTCTAAAGGTACGTTAATCATCGATTTTTATTACACATGATTAGAAATATGTGAAGATTATAACGTACAGTATTTGTATATTTTATTTATTTATTTTAATATATGAAATTAATTAAACAGTTTGCACATCTTTTCCTAATGAACACATCTACATATAAGACACTATAGAAGCACGACGCAAAATAAGTTTTTCCTTTTTTCCCAATATACATAAAGCAAATAATATTGTACCTTGATGCTGTGATATAATTACTAACTTCACACAATATGATACAAAGTGATCAGATTTCTACTAGTTTCAAAATAGGTCAGAAGTAGAAACGTAGAAATACCTAAATGTTAGAATTATATCCTGCACATTTTTTTTACTGCAAGCTTGATACTGAAGTATTTGTAATTACATTGATGAAAAAATATTTTGCCAGTCAAGATCTAATTATTTTATATTAATAATATTGTATTATCTATACATTATATTATAATTATATAATACTATAATTATAATTTTCCAAATAATAGAGCAATTGAAAAAATTCACAAGTAAATGGAAAATAAATCGGAATAGTTAATTTTATTTCATATTTGACGTTTTTGCTTTATTTTTTTCGTGTTAACTTCATTCATGCAAAATTGTTTACAAACCCAGTTATTTGCTTTATTAATTCATTAATTAGTTATTATATTATTATACGAATATTTTAATTCAAATTCAAGTAGGTAAATCATGTACATTGAAATATTATGGCGAAATACGTGCTTTTTTATTTATGAAATAATAGCCACATTATTCAACATATGATAATATAAATTTCATTGGTACAATTTTTGCAGAGATAACTCAGTATAGAACATTGATCTGGAATTGTATCTGGAGTTGGAATAACTATTTATTGAATTTATATGTTATAAAATTGCTTTCTCAACTAAACATACTTCTTTGTTTAATATTTTTTATTGTTTACATTTTTGCTAGGGTAAGGGTTCAGTTGGTCCTTTTCACCCCGCCCATTTGTAAGTTTTTATAGGAGTTATATAAAAAAAACTGTTGAATCTAACTCAAAATTAACAACAAATCTTTTAGTTCAATTAAATAACGTGTACTGTTCTCGTAAATTGAACTGATATTTATCTCATGATAGCAAAATCGTAAGAATCATGTTATACAATAAAGCTTAGTTATGCATCTTTCTCCCTTGAATTTAAAATTTTGTAGTAAAATTTTGCTTGTTTTTGAGATATCGGCGGTGGACCATTTTATTTACGGACCTTAATGCCCCGCTCTATCCATTACTAAATTTTGGTTTTTTATTCCAAATAGTAATATGACTGCTGATGCTTAAAATGGATAATTTCAATTTATTTCATGAATAATCTTTTCTGAAATAAAATTCTTTCAAACCGGGGCATGTCTATAGCATTACGTGTTATTCTCTTACCAAGTATCATCTCTAAAGCTCCTTACCGTTGTGATGATCTACGGAACTACAAATCAACGCTCTCGTACTGCATTATATGGCTAGAGCTTTCGTCTACCGACAGATTTGTCACGTTTCAGATTTTTCTAGAGATTTTATGGAGTACGATATATCTTTTTACTTTACATGTACGCATATTCGATACTCTAGTTCTTAATAAATTAATAAACTATAAAGTGGCGTTTAGGTAACACATCAATCCTCATAATTAGGTCGTTGGGAAAATAACTGGATCCTTGGAAAATGATTTTGTTATACTATTTTGATATCTGATACATTATGAGTAGTTGAGAATTGAGCAGTACTTTCAATATAGTTTCGTTTTATTTACTGCAAAAAAATTGATCAATGTTCTTCAAACCTTCATATTCAACGTTGTGTATATCTAAATCTAGATCAAATTTTACGAATAACTCGTAAGATTTATATGATATATTTATTAGATAAGTTGGAGTGAGACTTAAGGATCCGCAACAAAAAAGGTTTACCGATATTTTGTTCAAAATATTTTGTACTTTTTTCTTATTTTAATGAAACGGCTTGGCCAGTTGTGCCTCGAAAAACATCAAGGGTTACGTAATCATCGCAAGTATTTATCAAGTTTTATCGAAAAGCTTTTAAGTTCTTGAAATCTTATTTTTAGAAATGTTGACAAAAGATCAAATTTTGGCTCTCATACATATACATTTTCTTCTCCAATTTTAATTTCAACCGATTCAGAATAATACTAAACGTCGAGAAAACATAAAATTAACAAATTGTACCTCTTAGGCGAGCAATACAGAAAAGCGGAGCTAGGGGCTTGTAACAGTTTTTAATTACTATGTTTTGAGATCCACTGATTATATTTGTACGAAATAAAGCTAGAAAGATGCTTAAACTATTCCCCTATCAAATCAAGTAGAAATGTTATATATCTATAGTTTATTATTTCACGATTAATCATTTTCTAGTGAAAGTGCGGTGTTGCAACTTACCCCATGGGGGCTAGTTGTAACATCTTCCGCCCCAAGTAATAATGATAAGAAAACGACAATAATATCTCTGATGATTTACTTTTTACTTTTTTTTAAGAAAATTAGCTTCTTTGTAAGCAATTTTTTTCTGAATCAACGCAAACTAAAATTAATACAATTAAATTATATATAGATATATAAATCTAACGTAATATATTTTTTTCTCATAAATCAACGTAAAATACAATTGTTATTAAAATACAAATAAATCATAGTGTCTTCTGTAACACAATATACATGTGCCCACATCTTACAAGCTATATCTTCATCCAAACTTCTTCACATGAATCTTCATACAATTTTTATATTTTACAACTATTTCGAAGGTTTTATTTCAACTAACCCCAGGTCTGATGTTTTACATTTTTTAAGATAACTATTTAAACAACCAAGCTATCACAAAATAAGTTGCACATTATCAAATATTGATACATTTAAATTGAGATAAGATATAAATGATTTAAAATTTGTCGATAATAATAAAGCAAACTTAAATTGTATGATAGATCAATTTCATATTACCTATGAACCTGCAAAATTTTGTTTACTGCATCCCTGCAGGACAGTAGCTATGACAATATTATGCAGAATGGGTTGCATGTTCAATCGAGACCAAAATAATAAGATCCTATTAAAAAACGCATGTATCATAATACACATAGCTCCCTTATAATATAACAATTAATTAAAACTTACTGATGCTGAGTTTCAGTGAAAATTATTAAATATTTGTTGCACAAAGTATTAAATGCTTGTGGTTATGAAATAGGTTAATTATATATAATGAATAAAAATGGTATTTGTTACATGTAATAATTATTAAAACCTTGCATTTTTTATCTCATGTACACATACATGTACACTGCATATATATGCATTATTTAATTTCATAACGTTTGCATTTCTCGTTGAATTTTCCAATACGGTTAAACAGTTGCGGACACATGCCTTTTATTGTACTTCTAAAACTGTATGGAGTTTTTTTTTCTTTCATTTTCGTTCCTCGCGCGTTCTCTCTGCACATTTTCTCGAATATTAAAGCAATGTCTCACGCTACCATAACGCGCCATGTTATTAAATTAATATCAAGAAAGTCGGAATTTAATATCGAACAATTTTCAATGTATCTGAGATAACGAAAATAGCTAACTGGAGCAGCATATATTACATGCTTAAATTTAATATCTTTACATACTGTAATGGATAACATTTATGTCTATATAGTTTAGTAAAATGGTTTACATCATAAATAGTAATATTAATAAGTACTATATCCGATAACAAGCCGAATTTGTATTTTTCATAGTCCAAGGTCTCATAGCTCTCTTATTTTGTCTTCAGTGATATTATGTAGCAGTCACTTAGCTCATATCTCGCACAGTTCATATCTTTTATTTCTTAATTGCAATAGGTTAGGGCAAAGCACAAAGGTTCAATTTAACTTTGGACAATTATATTGTGAAAACCAAACCAATTATATCATAACAACAAGCACATATCCAACAAACAACTATATGACAATGTTCCGTAAATCTTTTAGCTAATTCATCATGTGTTTTTTGTGTTTTTTTTTAAAGTCATGTAGTTTTTCTAACTCAATTGAGGCTAAAATGCGATGGCCAGAGATCAAACAGATCCTATGTTTTGTTTTTATTTTTAAAATATTTTTTTGAAATAATAGATACATTATACAACTAATGCAAAATATGGATTTCATTCATGGGTACATTTTTCACAAATATGATACTATATAGAACCTAGATCTTGTCATCAGAAATATTCACCAGCATATTCACTTCTTTATTTACTATTTTTCTTGTTCACGCCTTTTCCAAGGTTGGCATTTTTAGCCCATCCACATGTAACATCTATTATAGAGCTTATGTTAGCTTTTATAACTTAAAATTGGCGATACATCTTATAAAACAATAAGGTAACGTATATTTAAAAAGTATATTAAAGTCTCATAACAGTGCTCACAACCAGAAAAATTAACATTGAAAGAAAATACTTTTATTATGAATTCTCATTTTATCTCCCGATAGCAACGTCGTAGGAATTTGGATGGCTGGTTATGTTACATTTCACACTCTACTTTCAAATACTGTTGTTAAGAAGAATTTAACTTTACTTGTTTTGAAAATATTAGTGATCGACATTTATTATCTTTATTTTACTTCAGTACAACCAAGTTGCTATACAGACTTTATTGTCACTCAGTATATAATTCATAAAGAATCTTGCTCTAAATTGTACAAATCTATGTTGTAATTCGAGACTCATTACATAGGTCAGTAGTGTTTTTTGAATCTGTAAATTATCTCGCATACAATAACTCATTCTTATCTTAAACATAACCTAGTTGTTTCATATCTGTTATGCCTGATTTTCCATGAATGACCTGATTTATATTGACTATAGTTCTGGATGTCGATGACTTTTATTAATACTAATCTATTCCGGACAAGGAATAAATTATTTATCACCTGCGTGTTATTAAATCTACCGTTGATTTTGAATATTATTTGTGTTTATCTAGAGGTTCGTTAGATATATCTAAATACTATGGTGTTCTAAGACGCTAGATTTATCCTATGTAAACACTTTGAACCCACACGTCTATGTTCTTTCGCCCGATTTGATGATTCGGCATGTTAAAGTCAAACTAGGTTGCTTCAAAAATATTTAAATATTCACATAGGAGTATGTGAGAAGTTTCTGTGAAACTCATAGTTAAAATCTACATTTCTACAAATAAAAATTCAATAAGACTAGATAAAAAAAATTAATAAAATAAACTGTCACAACTATTATCAATGAAACAAATCAAAATTCACATAAATAATTATCGCAATGCAATGATAACTAGAACCAGAAAACAGTGCAGACTGATTATATTAACGACTACAAATATGAAGTTGTTTTTTTTCCAACCCCACAATATGTGTATGTATAAATCCCACATTACTTATTTCATAAATAGTTGATACTTACATGCAAATGCATTCTAACGTGCAAATAATATGTTGACCTCGAATTTCATTATTCTTCTATGTTAGTCACGAACGCGTCGTGAAAATGTTGAGAACATTCTGTCTAAATACAAATAGAGAGTCTGAATCGTATTCGAAAACGAGCGTCACCGCATCCGGTAGTACAGATCACATCTTCGTATACCAGAGATAAGATCATGCGTTTCGCATTCAGATAACCATATATCTGCAGATTTCCTAGCTACGATTGGGACATAAACTGCGTACATAACGTTTTGTGTTTCTTATTTCTGCTTGAGCTTTTGAAACGTATATTTTTATATTATACTCGGTATTGCGCTCTTTGTAAATAGAATTTGTTAGGGAATAGTTCTCTAATACTTAAATACTCTTGCATATCTGTATCTGCGTAATGCAGAATTGAATTGAATTGTTTACTGTAAATATCCGAAATCTTTTTACCGATTATATACTGGGAGACAGAGAATCATATTTGATTTATATATTCTTCTGTAGTGGATATAATGCGCTTTACCTATCTGCGTATATGTGAAAACATACATATGTAATTCACAATTTGTCATTTTTCAGTTATCTATTAAAGATTATTCTATATAATAAGCATATTATAAATACTAAAATTACATTATTATATTTAATAAAAATTTACCTAATATTTATTCATTTAGTTCCAAGCTAATAAAATCCGGTGGAGACGCCATGTATCTTTGCATCTACCATTATAAAATTATAATTGTAATCGACTGCAATAACAGTCTCATTTTATTTGTAATAAGTATGTTGTATAAATAATATACGTTACTTTACCTACAGGTACAGATATTGCACGTAGTTTTAGAATAATCCAAGCATATAAAGGTGCAAAATTCACCAGCTTGAAATTCTAAAGCATAGCTTTCCGTGAAACTAAAAATGAAATGTTAGCACTTGCATATTTATATTGCATATATTTTAAATAGAAAAACGAGTACGAGTATTTGCTGAATGTGAACACGTGGACGAAGAAAGAAACGAATTATTTGTGCGCTCTTTGACTGTTCATAGCGCGGTGTCGGGCGCTTTGGGGCAAGAGAGCGCAGTCGGGAGTCCTTTGAGCGGCGGTCGAGTGCGTGTTTATATACGACGCGACCGGCATAACAATGGGTCCTAAGAAAACACGCGTGTAGTCGGATGTAATTACTGGCCGATTCCTCTTGTACGCTTGTAGTTCTCTACTAAAGCCACCGGATGAAAGGCAATTCGGCAACGAGAGCCGTCTTTAATGATCGTACAAATACACTGCCGACGGAAAGTTCGAACGCTGACAAATTCATCCCCAATGCATTGATTATCATACAAACATGGAAGATAATACAGATACTATTTATTATTAGTTCTTAACTAAATTTTGATTTAATTATATTGTTAGAGCTTTGATCAGTGTTTCTCTTCATCACTCAATTTCGTTCGATATTATGTTTGTAATACAATATGATTAATACATGTTCAAATTAAACGCAAGACTTTTTATATTCATTAGTACTTTTTTATATTCCAAGATATGGTAATCGACACGGAAGTTACAGAACTGCACATTTTTATTTACAGTTAGGCTTTTTATAAACTTTCTGTTAGCAGACGGGCTTTATTCGTAGAATATGATACAGATTGATAAACTAAATTTTATTTATATGTATGAGTGCAATTTATATGAATTTCTCAATCGAAATGCCTAGGAATGACAGCGTCGTATGCAGAACATCATGTACGTAGGAGGACAAGTTTATCTATCCTATTTTTGATTATAATACTTTTGTTACTCAATATGAGATAATACAAATATAACGACAATTCTTGGGAATACAATCTTAAGAAACTGAGAATCGGATATATTGCTCAGTGTATATTTTACTTCAATAATTATTATTAACTTATTAGGTGTTGAGTCACAACAGTATACATTTTGTGTATTAAAAAAAACTCCATTATTCGGGTTTGAACAGTTCTGTATATTTTACGATGACATAGACAATTGTATTTAGTGATTAACTTACCTTGTCATTTATTGAGGCTACTAAAAGGAAAACTGATAACAAGAAGAAGCTAATTAAGTTCAAAGAATATAGTTGTATGTTGTGCACACACAATATCTGTAAACGTATCCGAACTCAGAAAATATAATAGTATAATAAACTCATTTAAAATTATAGTTATCCAAATATTCAGTATTTTATGTAGACAATTTTTACATACGTGATGCATAATTATCTCTCTTATATATCGAGAAATTTTAGCCAAATCGATAACAATATTTAGAAATACAAATTTTTAAAAATCTCTAAAAATGCAATTAACATACACTATTTATTGGGTTATTTAATATCATAAAATACTGTACCATTACAAAAAATATATAAATGCAGTGTTTCTAAATGAGTTATTTTTTTATAGAAATCTTGATAAATGGACTTGAATTGTTAGTATTTTACACGCTATGAACGGTCACTGATCTCATAAACAACTCGTTTTTTTTTGTCTTAGCATTCAGCAGATACTAGTATGTTTCTTTATATTATATAGTTACGCCACTTGATTAAGAGACTTTCGTGCATGTCCCGTGGGAATGAAATACGTATTGTAAACAAATCGCGTGGTGTGCTTTTCGACCATTTTGCCTCGGAGGCCTCTTTCCGTCATGTTTTCGGACTGTCTACGTTTGTTTTATAGCCCGAGAGTTGAATACTAGTTTAGAAAACATAATCTATCACCAGCAAATATAAATAATGGAACACTTTGGACAATCAAATCTCAAAATGAATTACTTTATATACTATGTTGTTCATGAATCCGATTTGCTGATTTAATGTTTACTCGATATTAAAAATATTCTGAATCATTTGAATAAAATTTTATTACCTGAATTGAAAAGAAATATATGTGTGCAAATTTATGTGAGTCAAAATTTGATTTTTTGCTGACATTTTAATTAATTAATGGCGATATGGATAATATAATGATAGAACTCCTGAAGTTAACGAACATCCAGAAATATAGCAGGTCTACGAAACAAGGTTAGTTATAAACCCTCATCAGAGTTATGAATAATAAATCTTTTGCCAAAATTTCAAAACTCTATTGTCGCAAATTTTTGAAACTTACTGCTAGTTATTCCTTATAATATAAAATTTATTAGTAAATATAAATATACAAATAAATTAAAATATATTTACTAATATTATTTAAAACAATGTGCAAAAGATGTGCAACCAGCCTCAAATCAAGTAACATTGATATCAGGAAATATTACTAAAATTAACTATTTTCTTTTGTTGTTCGGTTTTGCTTGTGATCACTGTTATTTAGTTTACAAGACCTTAAAATATTTTCCAAGTCTACATAATTTAAATATTTTAAAAGATGTATTTCTATTTTTAAGTTAGATTCAAGAGATGTTTTTATATAATGTCTATAAAAAATTTTATGTGAGTGGATAAAAAGCCAATTGAATTTTACTCTGACAAAAGTGTAAAGAAAACAGTAAATAAAAAAGTACTTTATTTTAAAGAAAACATTTTTGCAAGATATCAATTAAATTAATAGTCATTCCAACTCTACTGAAAAATGTTTTTGACTAAATACTAGATCAAGTTTATATGCAGAGGTATCTTCTAAAAATGTGCTCATAAAATTGATATTTTGTATTGGTTAAATAATATAGCTATATTTCGTGAAATTCATTTGAAATTAAAAATAAGACATTGGATCTATTTGACAAAAAAGGACAGATGACAAATTTTAGAAAAATAGCAGAAAAAGACACATTTTTATAATTAGGAATTAGCTGGAAATTTAACTGAACATAGTTCGATACGTGGTATATATTATGATGTAATTTATTTGGTTTAGATAATATAATGTTTTGAAGACTAATTGGATCATTTTGTCCAATCTATTCTAACCTATATATAGATTTCCACGATATATTTGTAAATATTTTCTCTTGAATACAATAATTATAACTATGCTATTAGAAAGTCCGAGGGCGTACACCTAATAATTTTGCATATTTATTTTTTGTATTTAATTTTTCGCAGCACTCATTCCACTCACGTTGAGTGACGAAGATTGTAAAATTGCTGCATAATTCTATTCACGTACTATTTATATGATAATAATTAAAATCAAAGAAACCCAAAGAAGTATTAAAAATAGTAAAACTTGATAATATTTATTAATAACAACAGATATATTTATAAACAAGCAGACTTGTGTTTCATATTTTTCTTCGGCGCTCGGTTTATCTGTGGTTTGCCATTCGCAACCCTCAAACATCCTTCCTAACTAGAATCTGACGGCAAAACCCTTAACTTACGCCCCACACCCGAAATCTTCCCGCCTTTCGGACCTTGAAGGTCCCCATTTACGGTCCCTATCGAATCAATGCAACTCCTTTCTTAGAAACAACAAGTATCAAAGCTGATGATTCTCTTTTGAGAGAGAAAGGGTATAGGAGACATAAATCTATCTTGAATAATTTACTTAATTGTTTATTTTGAAGTCACATGTTCTAATAAACAATTATTCAAAATAGGAAGAAATCTCATTGCCAATATAAAAAGTTATGAAACATTAAATGATTGATTTTAAACACTTCAACAATTTTATGAAAACTAATTCTTAGTATTAATATTTATCTAAATAATATGTTTTATATTAAAACTTATTCTTTGGTTCAATTACATTTTATTTTGATAATACTGAAGTTCATAATCCGATACTACCAATACTATATTATTTACAATAAAGAAATTAATGACATCTAATTAAATAATATCAAGGAATTTTTCTATAATTTAATGAATATAATTTTTAATAATTTGAACAAATATCATAAAAATTTCAATATGAAAATTATTCACGAATAGAAAATTAGATAGACTCAGATCGAATTTGTCTGAAAGCTGGAGAATTTATTACCATTCGATTTTTTTTACCAATCATCCCATTTATTTGAGTATTCACTCTTAATAGTTTATTAACTATTACCTAAAGAATTTATTTCCATTAAAATATTATTACAATTAAAAATCAAAACTTGAACTTTACATGTAATAACACACACACACACACAAACACACATGTATATATATATATATATATATATATATATATACATATATATATATATATTAACAAAGTCTAATAATCGGGCATAACATCAATAAAAAACATGAATTTCTTTCAAAAATTTATTTTAAATCCATACGTTTCGGCTATAATCCTAGCCTTCATTCAGTGGAAACTAAAAATAAAATTAAAAACTAAAACAATTGAATTGGAGTGAAAAGAAAAAAATAAAATAGTAATTAGTACTTACAATTAGTTGATCTTAATGTTAAATTGGAAAATTTTAATAATCCATGGTATTAGGATATGGTAATGCACTACACTATGTATTATAAACATTAACTTGAAATTACACAATATTTTCACAAAATACTGATTTGAAAAAATCACAAATGGATAGTGTGTTATTCGTAGACTGGTTGAAGATGTAAGGGAGAAAGACATTTTTTAAAAAATATTTTTACCAAGATTCTAACATGTGTGGAACGAATTGCGAATCCTTTGCACGAACGCTTTTATTGTTTTGTAAGAAATTTGGAAATGTTATCTAAATAGAAGAGATTTGTGTCGCACAGCGTGTTGAGTTCATTCCGTTTATTTATTGTCTTATTGTTATAAATAGTTAAAAAAGATCCCTCTATAATTCTTCGTTTTTCTAAATCTTTTCTAAATTCTTCTTTTTCTAATCCGACTATACTACAATTCGAACAAAATTTATTTAAACGAAGAATTATAGAGGGATCTTTTTTAACTATTTATAACAATAAGACAATAAATAAACGGAATGAACTCAACACGCTGTGCGACACAAATCTCTTCTATTTAGATAACATTTCCAAATTTCTTACAAAACAATAAAAGCGTTCGTGCAAAGGATTCGCAATTCGTTCCACACATGTTAGAATCTTGGTAAAAATATTTTTTAACTAGCTGTAAGTGGAATTCTGTCTTAAGGCAATTAGGGCATCGTGCCTTAAGGCAAATTGCTGGAACTTCCCGTACCAAAAATTATTATTATTTTTTTAAAACGATTAACATTTTTGAAAAAAAAATACTTTGAAAAAATAAGATTTTTGAGAGACTATAAATTGGACAAAAAATTAGTTTTTTTCAAAAAAAAAAATTTTTTTTTAAAATTTTTTTTTTTAAATTTTTTTTTTTTTTTAAAAAAAATTTTTTTTTCTTTATTTTGACATATTGTGGAAGATCTGAACTTTTTTTTTCAAAGCAATCGTACTGCTTTAACTACATAGGGACAAAATATAAAGCGCGTAAGCGCCGCGTCGCTGTCTAACGCATAAGCATTGGTACGAAACCGATAGGAATATTAACAAAATGTATACTTATTGTTAAAATCTCTATAAAATGTCTGATAATTTGATGTGCATATGTCTAATGATCATTTTTGACCGCCAAATGGCTCATTTTTTTACTTTTTCCTCTATATCTCCGAAACTGCTGGACCTACCTTCATGAAAGTTGTATCGATTCTTCATCTTGTCAATACAAATAAAATGTTTTTTGAATTATTAAAATCGGACTCTCCGTTCTCTTAAAAACTGAGTTACCGTTTTTGAAACTTTTTGCCCCGTATCTTCGGAACGGCTTGACCTGCCTTTGCCAAAAACTAATCAGCACGTCTCCTTATCAATACGGATCGAATGTTTTTTGAATTATTCAAATCGGTTGATCCGTGTTCCCGAAATCGTCGACGAAAATTTGTATCCGCACATACATACACACACATACATACATACACACACACACACACATACACACACACACACACACATACATCCATTTTTTCTAAGGTATGCCAAAATGTTCAGAAACCTCTGAAACGTAAAGATATATAAAAATTTTCATTTTCGATTTTTTTGCGATTACTATAACTTGCCCTACGGGAAGTTAAACTAGCTGTAAGTGGAATTCTGTCTTAAGGCAATTAGGGCATCGTGCCTTAAGGCAAATTGCTGGAACTTCCCGTACCAAAAATTATTATTTTTTTAAAAACGATTAACATTTTTGAAAAAATTTTACTTCGAAAAAATTAGATTTTTGAGAAACTATAAATTTGAAAAAAATTACTTTCTTTTGAAAAAAAAATTTTTTTTATTTGAAAAAAAAATTTTTTTTTTGAGAATAAAATTTTTTTTTTGAAAACAAAAAATTTTTTTGAAAAAAAATGTTTTCTTCATTTTGACATATTTTGGAAATTCTGAACTTTTTTTCAAAGCAATCGCACTGCTTGAACTGCATAGAGACGAAATATCGAAGAGCCCTGTCGCCGACTAACGGATAAACACTGGTACGGAACCCATAGAAATGTAAACAAAATTTATACTTATTGTTAAAATCTCTATAAAATATCTGATAATTTGATGTGCATATGTCTAATGATCATTTTTAACCGCCGAATGGCATTTTTTTTTACTTTTTTCATTAGATCTCCGAAACCGCTAGACCTGCCTCTATGAAAATTTGATCAATTCTACATCTTGTCAGTACAAGTAAAATGTTTTTTGAATTATTCAAATCGGACGCTCCGTTCTCTTAAAAACGAAGGTACCGTTTTTGGCACTTTTTGCCCCGTATCTTTGGAACGGCTAGACCTGCCTTCGCCAAAAACTAATCAGCACGTCTCCTTATCAATACGAATCGAATGTTTTTTGAATTATTCAAATCGGTTGATCCGTGTTCCCGAAATCGTCGACGAAAATTTGTATCCGCACATACATACACACACGTACATACATACACACACACATACACACACACATACACACACACACACACACACACATACATCCATTTTTCCTAAGGTATGCCAAACTGTTCAGAAACCCTTGAAACGTAAAGATATATAAAAATTTTCATTTTCGATTTTTTTGCGATTACTATAACTTGCCCTACGGGAAGTTAAAAATGTCTTTCTCCATTACATCTTCAACCAGTCTACGAATAACACACTATCCATTTGTGATTTTTTCAAATCAGTATTTTGTGAAAATATTGTGTAATTTCAAGTTAACGTTTATAATACATAGTGTAGTGCATTACCATATCCTAATACCATGGATTATTAAAATTTTCCAATTTAACACTAAGATCAACTAATTGTAAGTACTAATTACTATTTTATTTTTTTATTTTCACTCCAATTCAATTGTTTTAGTTTTTAATTTTATTTTTAGTTTCCACTGAATGAAGGCTAGGATTATAGCCGAAACGTATGGATTTAAAATAAATTTTTGAAAGAAATTCATGTTTTTTATTGATGTTATGCCCGATTATTAGACTTTGTTAATACATATGTCAACATCAAATTCAGAATCATACAAAATACATATATATATATATATATATATATATATATATATATAATTAAAGAGGCACAGCAAAACATCGTACTATAAAAGTACGGCAAATAATTCATAATAAATACGTAGTTAATTTTTTCATAGCAGCTAGATATTTTTCAATCATTTTTCCATCTTCAAAAAAATTGTAAATGAATTCAGGATTTGTCAGCAGTAAAAAAACAGAGGCGACTGAGAGAATTGGAAACAAAATTTCTAACGACCTGCTTTAACTTACTAATAAGTGAAAAGCTATTCTATTTTTTCTTCTTGTCCTATCATTACTGCAAACACCTGCATAATTAGATGTAGCTCTAATTGTAAGATTTATTTTTTCTACTTAATGAACAATTAATTGAATGTTTTATGCAGGTAATCATGGAAACAGATAAAAATAGAATCTTAGAAAAATGCGTCATTATACAAAATATATTCTTTTAATTGTTTTTACAAATTAAAGAAACACGAGATGTTGAAAATAGAATTCTGCATTGGGCGTCTTTTACGAGATATCTCGTAATTATTATTTATATTTTATATTTTATTACCTATAATTTATATTTTTAAGATTTTGTTATATTCTTTTTATTTTATAGGTTATGTAAACTTTAATTCGAGAATATAATATGTGTATTTTTGTGCAAAGTTGTAATCATATAAAGTTATAATTTATCAATAAAAACGTTTATTTGATATTATTCTATCTATACGAATTATTCAATCAACATCAAAACAGGTATTGGTACTACTAAACATCTTAGATGAAATGTGAAATGCAGTTTGACATTGTCTTTATCTATATCATAGGTTTTCAAACTTTTTTGTATTCGAGGATCACTAGCGATTTGTCATGGTCTTCGCTATAGTGTGAAATAGCGTTTTTTATAATTTTTAACTGCACTAAAGTATCCCATCTTAGGCTTATATATTTACTAACTGAATTTATTATATCAAAATAAAATAAAAATAAGGTAAATTTAAGTTATAAGTTTATACATCAATATTTGACGAAAACTTGGTAAGATTTAAATTCACATTTATGTCTAATTATGTTTAGCTTCCATCTACAGAGTTTGGTAATGGTTCTAAACCTTCTTATTACTAGGTATTACGATGTCTGTTTTGTATTTATTAAATTACCCTTTAAACTTCTATCTTAAATATCAAGAAATAATATAACAGAATAAGTGCAAAAATCTTTCCAAGCATTAGTCTTTCAATCAACAGTTAGAGATAATATAAAATAAGTAAATGGATATAAACATGATGCGCTAAAGTATAACCGATTTTTATTTTGATGACAACACAAACAATTTTTTGTTGACGTGAACTTCTTGAAAGTTGTCATGAATCTCTGGGGATAATATGGCTCACTTTGGAAATGTGGTCTAAATGTATATTTTGACGAGTTTGCATAAAACCAAATTGTATGGGAGATTGAGTACGATCGTGCCACTTTTTTATCAGCAATAATTTTGTTAATTTACCAGTTGGCTGGGAGATAAGTAAATTAATCCGTAATTAGAACATTTGTCGACGACAATATATTAAAGTACTGCCCTTAAACGCGATAGATTAGCCATAAAATCAAATCATACTGGAAATGGGCGAATTTCACAACCGTCCGTTTCAAAGTCAGTTTTTTTATAATAAGAATAGAAAATTCATGTCACAACATATAGGGGAAGTCCCGTAACGCCGGACGGCACCTAAAGCCGGACACTCTATTTAACACGTATTATATAAATGAGTATAAATGCTTTTATTTCAAAATATAAGCGAAATGGGCGCGGGGGCACACAGGTGCAGGGTCACGCGCCAAAACTCACCGGTGCGCACACGGCCACGGCGGGAGCAACCCTTTGTTGTTTTAGGCGCAAAAACACGGCGTCACCTAAATATCAATGGAAGTAATTCTAGTGTATTTATGCATTTATATTTTAGTGGCATTCAAAAATAAAAGTAGTACTTGATTGTTATCCGTAAAATGGTAAAATATTATTAGATATTTTAAACAATTTTAGTAGGTAGCACCAAGTAAACAAACTTGTCTGTCCCTTAGCATCGGACACTAAGCTAAGTCGTCCCTTAGCGCCGGAAGTAAACATATTGATATTTCTTGTGAGAATTGACATAATTTATTCTAATTATTTAATTTTGTTCTGTATGAGTGCTAACGGTCATTAGAAACCTCGATTTTTCGTATTTTCTAGTCAAAGAATCAAAATCTATCGGATGAATAGTGACTTTTTTGCAATATCTTAGAATATTCGTCAAAGACACATGTGCAGACATTCCGAAGTGTGGAGATGGCTACATATGTAATCAACGCAGGTTATTTTGAAATGTCCGGTACTAAGTGCCACTGTTTAAAATCATATTTTTTTATAGCAAAGTTTGATTGATAGTATTAATTATTGTTTAGCAGAGATTGCGTTTTTGTTAATTTAGTTTGATTTCTACCTTTGTTATCTAAAATAAGTCATAATTTAATAAACATTTCGTAAAATATTTTTTGATTTATTTATAAATAACCTTAGGTGTCCGGCACTCGGGGACTTTCCCCTACGTATCAGATAAAACAAAACTAATTGCTAGTAATTATCAACTGTTGTTCAACTTACAGTAAAGTAACTAACAATGTAATCTATAGGTATGCAAGAAAGAGTTATTATTAAAATAAATCGAACAAAAAACTTCATTTTTCAATCTTTGGACTAAATAATTATAATTTTGGACTAATGGAAAATAAGTATAGTTGACCCATTATGGCAGCTGTCACTACCGTAACTAGGCGCAACCGTACCCAATTTCTCCTACACGGCTTTATGCAAAATATTTCGCACATTCCTAAATTTTTTCTACATACGGAATAATTTTTCAAATTTCGACATTGCCTCAAAGCGCTGTGCAATCTCCCTTACTAGCTTCCTTATTAACTTAGCAAAGCAGCGCAAACAATCCAATTATGACGCACAGTTAATTAGTTTGCTCTCTCTCCGATGATAAACCAAATGTAGCTTCATTGCCGGAATGGAGTTAGAGAGCAACGCAATTAATTCTTTTAGTCTTTTTCCAGGGATGCCTCGGACGAAGTTAAAAGAATTTCATATATAAAACAAGCAAAAGACCGAGATTGTAAATACTAGATTGTATGGTCAGACGGGTCCGCGAGAATTATGTGTCTGCTTATCTACGCTGGATGTTATTTTAAATTGAAATATAACCGAAATCACAACGTTTGTTTAACAAGACACTCTAGGATTGAATTTATTTTTATTACATTGCTGGAATTGAAAAAATAAACGTAATATTTTCTGTGGAAATAGGATTTGCTTTAGTTTTATTCAACATTTCTCAGTAGGGTAAGATAATGTTAATATAGGAGCGGTTTTTCATTGCTACTTAATTTATTCTAAATTTAAATTTTTAACCTTTTATATCTTATTTTTCGTCATGTGAAATGCAGACTGCCTTTTATATTGAGACATTTACTAATGATTTTGATCATGCTTTAAATCTTCATTTTTCACCTAACTTTTTTACTGCAAGTTTCGGAAAGACTATGTTTACTTAGAACAATATATTTGAAATATATGTTTAATTTTTAACTTAAATGGAAATCACTTCTGATTTATATAAGGATGCAAATTTGAACTCGATATTGTCTTTCTTTCTTGAAAGTACTATTATGTCGTATTCTAATTCTTCTTATTTACTTTAAATGATGTTATTCAAATATTGAAATAGAATTTAAAATCTTTTGTGCAGTAAGACATTACTGACTGAATTTAATTTTATTATAATGTTGAAGTATAATTGAACTTTTTTAATCGAATTATAAAATTAATTCTGTTGTTCATAACAGTGTCTTCCCATCTGATAATAGAAAATATTGTTTAGCAAAACTGTAATATTTTTTTTGTTCATTGATATAATCGAAAAGATATACGTAATATTTTGTGTAGTACTAATTAATAGATATTTATTTTGGTCAAGATATAGAACAGCGTGAGTATGTAATACAGTAAAAATAGTCTTAACCAAAAAATCGTTGTTTATACATACATACACATATATATATATATATATATATATATATATATATATTTATATATATATATATATATATATATTTAAGTATTTACAATGCAACGATTCTGTAAATATATGCACTACAATGTCAATACCTCATTAAGTTAAAAAGCTATATCAATTACACGATTATCATTGTTTAGTAAAATTATAAAATTTATGTCGAATATGGGAAATTCTGATTAAATAACTATAATCATGCGAATAGGATTAGATTAAATTTAAACTTTATGGGCAAATTTTAGCAGTCTCGCTCGTGAAAATTAACCGGATCAGTAGAATGAAACTAATAAGAAAATCAGTTTCACTTCATAAGCCCTAAAATTATATATAACAAAAATAAAGGATAATTTTCGGTAGTTCGCGTTACTTATAACGTGATTATATTGTAAAAATATTTCAAGTGCCTTCTATTTGCACTTTTCGCATTATGTGAGACCATTTAGTTGGAGTTGAAAAGTTCACAACTGATTTTCTTTCCGCACAGCTTTTGCCGAATCGAGATTAAAATATCGGAACGTGCGCCATTAAATACAAATGATGCAAAAACTTCAACCAGCAAATAACAAGGAAAACGCTCGGATGATCTGCTTTTTCCCTATTGACTGCCTCTCATACTTGCAACTTTCTTTAGATTCCGAAGAAACTTCAAAACTTTGAAGATAATTAAAAAATATTATAGTCCAATGCTATTGGGAAGAATTTTCGAAACGATAGTGAAGAAAATATCGTGGTAAAAGATATATATATATATATATATATATATATATATATATATATATATAAAGGTCCACTCACAATATCTCAAAGTTATGAATTTATTACAATAAGTAAAGGAAAACTGATTTTTAGGGTAGAGCGGGCTTTAAAGGTCCAGAGGTCAAAAAGGCCATCACTGTAATCTCAAAAACAAACTGGCTGTAAGTGGAATTCTGTCTTAAGGCAATTAAGGCATCGTGCCTTAAGGCAAATTGCTGGAACTTCCCGTACCAAAAATTATAATTTTTTTAAAAGCGATTAACATTTTTGAAAAAAATTTACTTCGATAAAATTAGATTTTTGAGAAACAAAAAAAAATGTTTGAAAAAAAAGTTTTCTTTATTAACTTCCCGTAGGGCAAGTTATAGTAATTGCAAAAAAATCGAAAATAAAAATTTTTATATATCTTTACGTTTCAGAGATTTCTGAACATTTTGGCATACCTTAGAAAAAATGGATGTATGTGTGTGTGTGTATGTACGTGTGTGTATGTATGTGCGGATACAAATTTTCGTCGACATTCAGCATTCAGCATTCGATTCGTATTGATAAGGAGACGTGCTGATTAGTTTTTGGCGAAGGCAGGTCCAGCCGTGCCGAAGATACGGGGCAAAAAGTGCCGAAAACGGTAACTCAGTTTTTAAGAGAACGGAGCGTCCGGAAGGAAGTCAATAAAGTTGATACTTTTTTAACAACAATATTTGAAAGTAGTGGAAAAAAAATATATAATCACCATCATTTGGAATTTTATGGCGTTGCTATCGGGAGATAAACCGTAATGTTTGAAAATTTATAACAAAAGTATTTTTTCTCGTTGCAATTTTTTTTACTGTGAGCACTGTTGTTTAGTTTACCAGACCTTAATATAATATTTAAGAATGCAGTATTTCTTTGTTTTATAATATGTATTGTTAATTCTAAGTTAGATTCAACAGTTTTATATAACTTATAATTATTAAATTATTATTAATAATAGTACAAAGTATTAATAAACTTGTTAATGAAATTATCGTGTAGTAATAATTCATCAAACATAGTCTGATACGACATTTACTCAAACAGCGACTTGTTTAGATACAATTTAAAGGCATGATCAACTTCCAGGATATTACATCAACTTAATTATCTTAAATAAACTAAACTTGCAATTTATCGTTTACCTGAGGTACTGATACGATTAAATATACATGTAAGTTTCGTAGCAAATCCTCGATATTCTGGAAATTCGATGAGCAATTCACAATTTCGAATGTTGTTGATTTTGCCTCTTACAGTAATCGAATCTTGTCAATTAGACATTCGATATCTATTTAGATTATTTAGGAATAACAGACGTGGTCATGTTAGCAGGAGTGTCGCGTTACATCTATTCAGTCAATTGTCAATTTAATGGATAACGTACATTATATATATATATATATATATATATATATATATATAAATATATATACACACATATATATATATATATATATATATATATATATATATATATTGTTTCATTCTGAATGGGGCAAGGAGTCCGACTGGTACACAACTTTAGTACAACGACAGGCCCTATTTTTACCCAAATCAAAACCTCTTTATCATCGAACGACTTAGAAATCTCGACTATCAAATAAATTGTTTCGATTGTAGTTTAATTTACATAGGAGAAACGAGCCAGAACTCGATTATAACAGAAAACGTTTACGATATCACAAAAATAAATAAAAAAATCCTAGACAATTTAGAACTATGCTTGTGGACCACATTAATAAATTAAAACACAATATAGACTTTTCTAATCCGACTGTACTACAATTCGAACAAAATATCTTTAAACGAAGAATAATAGAATGATGTTTTTTAATTATTTGTAACAATAGAACAATAAATAACCTCAATGAACTTCAGCATGTGCGACTCAATTCTCTTTTCTTTAGATAGTATTTCCAAATTTCTCACTCAACAATAATAATGTCGCGCAAAGGATTCGCAATTAGTTCTACACATGTGTAAACTTTTGGTAAAAATATTTTTAAAAAATCTTTTTTCCATTATGTAATCAACCAGTTTACGGACAACACATATATTACATACTATCTATTTGTGATTTTTTAGGTTTTTTAGGTATTTTATGAAATATTGTTCAACTACAAGTTTAATGTTTATATTACATAGTGTAGTGTATTACCTTATTCGATACCATATATTATTGAATTTTCTAATAATCTTACATTTTACTCTTTATAATTTTTTCTCCCAATTCAATTGTTTTAGTTTTAAATTTTATTTTTAGTTTCCACTAAGTGAAGGCTAGAATTATACGTATGAATGCAAAACAATTTTTTGAAAAAAAAATTATGTATATATATATATATATATAAATATATTTATATATAACTATGTTTAATATAAACATTTGTTCAACGTAAAAATTTCTTTGCCATAAGTAGAAATCTTATATATATTCTATATATATATATATATATAGAATAAGTTAAATAGTTACGGGATGTGAGTTATTTATCAGCAATTAATTTTTACTTAGATTATTTAGTTCAGTCATAATGATGATTTTTTGTTTAAAATCTAACTTAACTAAGAAAAAATACAATACAAGAAAAAAAAGGAAAATTCAATACGAGAAAAAAGACTTCACACAACATTCTTGCTAACTTTGTTTAACAAATTATGTTTTGTTATACATAATATTAGTATACTGCTATATTTTACTCAGAATTTTTGTTTAAAATGTTGTGTTGTGTCACATATAATTAGTAATAACGACAATAAAAATTCTATTGTTTTTAAACTATTTTCATGTCTGTCACAAACGATCTGAGGCTGTGGACAAATGTTCAAATTACTAGTTAATTTTATTTTCTTCTAGATATCTGATAAATGAATAAAATTATGATAAAAAAGTCTCTTCTACTATAACGACCATGTTTTATATTGCTTTATTATTTTTGATAGTAATTTAGGACTCGTTTTATTTTTGCATGAAATAATTTACTTAATACAATCATTTCTTTCGACATTTTTTGTCAAAAACTCTGTATTCTTATATAGAAAATAATAGCTCGATTGGAATTGTTTTTTGTCCGACATGTAGTTTTTGTTCAAATAAATTTTTATTTTTTATCGGCTATGACATAAATGTCTCACATCCACGTGGATCATTTTACCTTTTAGTCCAGAATTTTTTCTTTTCAGCTGTTGTACGTTTATTTTTCAAATGAAATTTGAAATAATCTAATCGAAACGCAACATATACGGTCGATATGGGATTATTATTCCGCTCGTCAGTAATTTGGCGAATGGAAGCCGCTAAAGGTTTGATTGAGCTGCGTCGTCGCGGACAGAGATTTCAGCTTCGTTTCTAATAAAAGTTATTATTTCCCAAAGGACCACCTGGTCGGGAAACGAAAAAGAGGAAAAGCATTTCCACGGTCATCACTACCAACATTCAGCGGAATCACTCGTGCAAGCGGTAAGACATAGCCACCGTCTAAATTGCGTCTAACTGCTGCTTTTGTCAATTACATTATTTAAAAACTTTATTTGATTTGCCTTAATTTCCATTTAACACTATTATTCACGTGACGTACAAATTTTATCAGCTAAGTTGAAGTTTCTAGGCTGATGATCTGACTTATTTGGTTTAAGTTCCTAGTTTGATAGTTAATGTACACTACAGCAAATAGAAAAATTTTGAAAAATAACAAATTCATAATTTTAAACATTGCAAAGAGTTCCTGTAATCCGCATATGACACAATTAAAGATCGATCATTTCTTCAAAGAAAAGTATCTCTAATAAGCATTTTAGCTAAGCCATTTAATTTATTGTAAAAATATACAGTTTTCAAACTTTGCTGATAAATATTTCTCACACAATACCGGATCAAGATCATTTGCATATTATATCTGAAAAAAACTGCACCCATTGTATTTATATTTTGCGTTGGTTGAATAATGTCGATATTATTTTAGAAAATATCTTTTAAATTAAATTAAGACTTTGAGTATGTTTGCTCTCTGGACGTCCCAATTTATCCCGCCCATGGGGTGAAAACGACCAGATTAAAATTTTTTGAAAAACAGAAAAAACACATTTCTACAATGATGAATTATCTGGCAATTTTTTGTTGTAATATAATATATAGTTTGCTTTTCACAATATAATTGTTCATAGTCAAACTGGATCTTTGTGCTTCGCCCTATCCTAATATCATTAACTATTAGCTTTATTTTATATTTTCCACATTTTTAATTAAATTTTTAGTCATAATATTAGTTTCTAATATTAATACCAGCTATTAGACAGTCTCCAATATTCTGTTGGTTCTTTTGCATATACCTGTGCATTTGTATTGTTGATCTAAAGTCAATGCATCGCGACATGTCGATGCTTTTTCTACAAACGTTCAACTATCGAGGAATTTTCAATATAAATAACTCGTCTGACATGCCTCTGGGTGGACGTGTAGTATATCATAAATTTATTGACTTTTATTTCATATTTGAACGTTTATGGATATTTCATTATGGGAGGTGTGTTTACTATGCACTTTCTATGGAACAGGCTTTTTTATTTTTGCGAAAACATTGAAGGACGAAATATTTTAAGATGTAAATGATTGAAAATATCATATAAAATAGAAATGATTGTTTAAATCTAAAGATATAGATGAATTTAAAATTCTGTGAAAGTATATTATCACATATTCATTTTAATAATTTATAGTAGGGGGAAGTCCCGTAACGCCGGACGGCACTTAAAACCGGACACTATAGTTAGCACGTATTATATCAGCGAGTATAAATCTTTTTATTTCAAAATCGGCGACATCTAAATATCTTGCAAAAATGGAAGTAATTCTAGTGTATTTATGCATTTATATTTTAGTGGCACTCAAAAATAAAAGTATTACTTGATTGTTATCTGTAAAATGGTAGAATATTATTAAATATTTTAAACAATTTTAGTAGGTACCACCAAATGAACGAAATTGTCTGTCCCTTGGCACCGGTCACTACATACCCCCATTTTTCGTATTTTCTAGTCAAAGAATGAAAATCTTATGATGATTATTCCAGCTGACAGCATCGGTGTGGCCCAGCCAAAAGGGAGGACAATTAGTGTTTTTTTTGCGATATCTAAGAGTATTCGTCAAACACAAATGTGCAGACATTCCAGAGTGTGGAGATGCCTACATATGTGTTCAATGCTGGTTATTATGAAATGTCCGGTACTAGGCGCCACTTTCTAAAATCATATTTTTTGTCACCAGAGTTTGATTGATAGTATTAATTACTGCTTAGCAAAGATTGCTTTTTTGTTAACGATTTCTATAACATAAGTCATAATTTAATAGACATTTCGTAAAATATTTTTTGATTAATTTATAAATAACCTTAGGCGTCCGGCACTCGGGGACTTCCGCTTAAGTCATTATCGTGAACACTTAATTTATAGTAAATCATTATTGTTATCACTTAAATTACTAATATTCGTTTTTTAATATTTTAGTAAAACATTATTTTTAATTAATAGTTTGTGATAGACACATTTTTTATTCAAAATCATATTCTAGTTACTAGGTATCGTGAATGAATATATATATATATATATATATATATATATATATATATATATATATATATATATATATAGATCGGTTATCAAGGGATTAAGAGGCTCCATCGCCGAAATTACCGTTTTCAGAGTGCCGTTAATCGCTTTGACCGATTAAACTACTATACTTGGAAACTTCCAAATGAGCGAATAAATACTATAGTAAAAATAAAGTATAGAACGTTCTTGAAATTTGTAATTATAGTTAATTTATTAACTTTCCGTAGGATAAGTTATTGTAATCCTCTAAGATATCGAAAATAAAAATGTTTGCATATTTTTACGTTTTAGAGATTTCTGTATATTTTGACATACCTTAGAAAAAGTAGATGTGTGTATGTGTGTGTGTTTGTGTGTGGATACAATTTTTCGTCGACAATTTTGTGCGTACGGTTCAACCGATTTGAATAATTTAAAAGCACTCAATTTCTATTGATAGCGAGACTTGCTGATAGTTTTTCGCAAAGACAGGTCCAGCCGTTTTGGCGATACGCAAAGCAAAGAATGCAGAAAATAGAAATTGAGTTCTTGAGAGAAAAAAGCATCCGATTTGAATGATTCAAAAAACATCCAATTCGTGATTGGGAGACCTGGTGATTAGTTTTTGGCTAAGACAGGTCCAACCGTTTCTGAGATACAGAGTAAAAATGCAAAATATGGTAGGTTTTGAAAGAACGAAACATCCAATTCGAATGATTCAAAAAATATTGTGCTTGTGTTGACTGAATCAGTTTTTGCAAAAGACCTTTTTTATTTCAAAATGTAAAAAAAATATTTAAATATCGAAAATGATTCGATAACGTTGTTAAAGCTCACTTTTATACTTTAAATAAATAATTTTAGCTTTTTTAGTTATATAAATTTAGTTTATATAATTCTTATGAATATTAGATGAGGTTCTTTATTCTAATTCCGGCTGATTGATTTTTGTTCATTTGCTTTTTATATAAACATATATAATCGTAGTTGTCCAATTTATAAGATTTAACTTTATGGCACGACACTATACACCACTAGTTTAATATAGGACAGAACGGGGCTTAAAGATGCGCGGGTAAAAAAGTTCTCTAACAATATCTTAAAAACAAGTAAAGTTAGGAATTTTTTAGCAACAATATTTGAAAGCAGAGGGAAACATAAGTGTACCAGCCTTCGACTAATATCAAGCAACGACGCTATCGTGAGATAAACGGCCATGTTTTTGAAAATGTTTAAAATCTATAACAAAAGTATTTTAGTTGTTAGTTTTTTTTATTTGTTTGCACTGTTGTGTATGTTATTTAATTTTTTTAAAGTTACATTTTAATTTAGATTCAACATATATTTTATATAACTACTATAATACCTTACATGTGAGGTGGAAAGAACCAACTGAATCTTTACCCTTACAAGGGATAAATAATACTCCTTACCCCGACTAAGAAATGTACAAGATGACAAATTTTATAAAAATAGAAAAAAAACAGCTATTTACAATGAGTTTTACTCAACAAACTCAAAGAGTTATTTATTTTATATGGTCAAAGACAAATTTGACCTTTGTGCCACGCCCTAATTAAAACATTGTGATTTTTAACTAATTTTCTTGAACTTACAAGGTAAAATAGTTTGACTACATTTATATATTGATTTAAAAAATATGGCAGATGACAATTGATCATCAGTTATCACTATCATTAATCAGGCAAATTATTTTCGATACTTTGATGAATTTTAGTGAAAGTACAATTGCTTTACATTTTTCAGGGTAAAGTTTTTATTAATGAATTTTAGTTTGTACTTTATGTAAACTGAAAAAACATTTGTTTTCTGTTTTTTTTTATATAATAGTCGTATATTTGTATCTAACTTTATTAATCCTATGTTTCTGTTATTCCACTATTTTTATCCATTGTCCATTTGATTCTAACAAGTAAGTGACAGTATGCATATCTCTTCGATGCATTTTAAGATTTAAACTTCGCACTAGATTTTAACATTGTCTTTCTGATTACTGCTTATCTAATCGTCCAGTCTCAATTTACCATAAATGGAAAATGATTTGCTAGAAGTTATCGGGTAAACCTGTAGTAACATGTGTAAATAAATTATGCCTATCAACACTTTTCAACATAATAATAATCTTTAACACTTTTTAAAACGCTTTATGATTGTGCAAAAAGGCAGATTTAGGCTAGAGAAGGCTATCATACAGAAATTTTCTCCTCATGAACACTATCGTATATGGCCATCTGTCCATTAATCACAGATCGAATCGATTCTAGGTGTTAATTCAGTTCGGTGGAGTTAAATATCGTTCGTCCTGCAAATGAGCGGGCAATGTATATATTCTTTGGAGGCGACTCCGCCCTATACAATGGTCAACCTAATGGCCATCATTTCTTGGCCAACGGGTTGTCTGAGTTATGACAACGGTTGCACTGGACAGAAACTAGGAATAGTGCCATATAGTTTGGGAGCACACAGAGGTGTTGTTAACAATTAATGTAACTTATTGGAGTATTGATGCATGCCGTTTTGTATTTTATATGTTTTATGGCTTTGCACATGTTGTGCTTATTGGAAATTAGACTGTAATTGGTTTTCTAATTTGCTTGTAAACGCTTGTGTATAAATACAATCAATATAGTCATAAAACAGTTTATGGAAAATTATTACGTCTATACGTTTTATCATTCCAGAATAAATAATAATGTAATATGACAAAAATTAAAATTTTATCTACTAGGGTGTTTGGCATCTAGTACTCGATTGATTCAGTTATTTATCAAAAGTCATTATTATTTCTTATATTCTGAAATTAGTATAAGTAACTATTTGTACATAAACACTGCTTGAAATACATCATAATGTTTTATATTTGTAATAGCTGGTTAACAATGATATATCATATTTATAAATAAAACTAGTGGTGCATGACATCGTGCCTTAATAAAGCAAATTCGCAGAATGAAGATAATAAATAATAAATAAAAATTTATCAATGAGTTAAAATTATTAATAGAATTGTTTAAAATTGAACAAAACACAAACACGTTCTTTGAAATGTGAGGTTCCAATTTATTATTTTCGTTTTAATTTATTTTAGATATAGAATTCTATTTATTTATTTTTTCAATGACATGTTTTGTCTCTAAGTAACCATTTTCTTTGACACATTTTCGTTTAGTGTTTAGGGCATAATTACTTGTGTGTTCTATTGCCACTGAAGTAGAGTCAAATTGGTTGTCAAAAAGTTGTTTTGTTTTATCAACATATTTATCACCATGCAATATATATATATATATATATCTATATATATATATATATATATAAATCTCGTGTCACGATGTTGGTTCGCGATAGACGCCCAAACTACTGAACCGATTTTAGTTTTTATTATTTCATCGTGTGCATATATATCCAACTTAGGTTATAGGAAATTTTGAAAAGTAAGTTTGAAATATAAATATATAATTTTTATACATTTATAAAAATTTTGACAGAAAATGACCAAAAAAAAACAAAACAAATGACGTCAAAATTTAAGGAAATTTTGATATATAATTTTTGAAAAAAAATTTGACATTTCAAAAAAAAAAATTCAAAAACATGTACATATATAGAAATATCCAACATTTAAATCCAAATTTGATGAAATGCAATATTCAAAATCACTGTTTATAGTTTTAAATCTAATTAAAATCAGTGCTTAAACATTTAAATAAATTTTGACATGTAAAAAAATTAAATGTCATTTGTCAATATTTATGAAAATAATTATATAAATAGATTTACGATTTAGATTTAATTGATTAGCTTACCAAATTATTTCGGAAACCAAAACTTCATCAAAACATTATACTCTGATCTATAATGATCACAATAAAAAAGCGGTATATTGAATTTAAAATTAATCATAAACAAAATTTTGACATTTCACAAAAAAAATGTTTAACGACTTACTTCAATAAGAAGCAAATAAATTAATTATTCCAAGTTATGTTATAGGCAATATTGTCACGCAAATTATAGATACAAAACATTGTTGTAAAATAAATATTATCAAATTATATTAATTTTGGACCAAGAACGAAATATTTTGACATTTATAAATTTAGTGCATATTGGATATATGAAATTGACATTCACTATTTTTCAATTAAATGCAAATGTAAAAAATCAAATATTTATATAAAAAATTGTATATTTAGAGATACTGCGTTGATTTAGACTAAAATTTAATTTATTCTTTAATTTAAAAAAAATGACAAACAAAATTAAAATAAACAAAACACTATGATGCGTTGGAATTATTTAACAGAGTGTAAAGAAATTTGTGTAATTAAAACATAATATTATTATTAATATATCAGTTAAGATATATTTTGATTGTCATCGCAAATGCTTACAGGAAATTGAAACCTCTTAAATGGAATAGTACAATCTGAGGGTATCATTGGAATATGACAAAAACAAACTAGACTAACTAAATATTATATCATATTATATTAAATTTGACAATATTTGAAAATATTTTGACAGTTATAATTAATTTGAAATAAAATGAAAATGTCAAAAATCAGATCTTTATGTAAAAAAATATTTATTTCCACAATATTCCTGTGTTGATTTAGCTAAACTTATGAATTTAACAATTATATAATTATTCATTGATGACTTAAAATAATTATTAATTTATTAAGAAATAAATAATATTTGAAAGAAAATTTTATTGACATATATGACATGACAAAAGTAAAATAAACAAAAAACTATGATGCGAGTGAATTAATTTTTGAAGTATGAAATGTCAAATAATTTTGAAAATTATAACAAGTTTTTAACTATTTGTCAAAGAATCAGAGTCCAAATCAATTAAATATTTAATTTTTGGCACTTTTATTAATTTTTTCCAAATCAATTAAATATTTAATTTTTGGCACTTTTATTAATTTTTTATCAATTTAGGCATATTTTTTATGGCAAAACAACGTTTGCCGGGTTAGCTAGTATATATATATATATATATAAATATATATATATATATATATATATATATATATATATGGAATATATGCAGCTTTTGATATTATTATTTATTTTATATTTAAAATTAGTTTAAATAAAACGATTTATACAAATTGACAATTTTGAATATATTTCGTGTAAAAATAATATACTATGCACAAGATAATACGGAAAAATTTATGTAGAAATTTTATGACAACATTATTATAAAATATGAAAAACTTATTAAATCATAAAAATTGAATTAGAATTTTAATGTTCAAATGCAGTAGTTCAGGTTTGAAGAGTTGTTAGATTTGCGAAGGGTGTGCTTCATCGGTGCCATCGCGATGAGCAATTGAAATATTAGTTGACGCAGTGGATGTTGTTAATCGAATGGATGAATGATCCGGCCTAAGAGAAGTTTCTCCGGCGGATTCTTCGCCGCTGGTCAATGCATCGGCGTAATCGGATTCAGTGTCATCCAATTCAACGTCGCTCAAAATAGGAAATCCATTCCTAAAATTTTGTTCGAATATTGTAGGTCTTGTCTCATATTCGCTTAGTCTGTTTTTCTTAAAACTAAGCAGTTTCAGAAACTTTTCGATGGTAATCAATTGTCGGTTCAATGCAGTATGATCTTCGCGGGATATTGAATTGTCTAAGCGCAATTGCAAATTTGTAACTTTTTGTGCTGTTGCTTTCAATTTATCAACTGCTTGTGTGCCAGAGTTCCTCAGTTTGGTCACCGACTTGTTGATAGTACGAATTATTTTTTCACACCGTGTCATGTTGAAGTCTTCACATTGTTTCAAACATTCACACAATTTTCTTCTTGTTAAAACAACACTTTTTGATCGGTACATTGCATTTCTGACACATACTGTTCGATATAAATTAGAACTCCTACGACGTTGTAAACCCCGATGAGTCATTTCTTTTATTTCATCGTTTGTATCTCCGTGCATCAACTTAATTAAACGAACGTAAGCATTTTTAATCGGTTTGTCAGATAACTCGTACAACCTGTATGTCATTCTCCTTTCCAATATACGAATAGAACGTTTGAGTAAATTAAAGCATATATATTCACGATAAAGCTGTTTTGCAACATAGAGGAGGAACGGCTCTGTGCATCTACAAGATGGTGTTGAGAGATATCTATCGTTTTGAAAAAATGCACTTACGAGCTTCAGCCAATCACTGATTGTTTCAACTATCACCTGGAGTTTGTCGGATGTTTTTATTTCTTTATCCTCGAGCAAAAACAATCTTAAAGAAATGTAATGATGGTCGTACAATAAGCTTGAGTGCTGCTCTTGAATTAACTCCATCAAAGCTAATATATGTTCTTCAAGTTGCTTCAAAGCTTCTAATTCAAACGTGAAATCAGGAACCCCGGCAAGTGCTTTAGACGAAAATAGCTGAAACAATTTTCTCAATCGGGAGGAGTAATTGGTTTGAATACGCATCCTCACTAAACCTTCTATTTTACTATAGCAACTCTGGATACGAGTCACTTGCCGTGCGGTTTTTTGTACTACTTCCTCAAAAGGTACAATGTTTTTGATTCTCTTCATCCGTTTTGCTGCTTCGAAGCTATAGTACGTCTGGGAAATCGCCTGCGCTAGATCTTGCTCCGGCTTTGACAAGTTCGAATAATCTATACCTAGAAACTTGATAAGACTGCGTTTTAGATATGTTAGCTCAGTGGCCGATGTTGTCATTCTTACAAAGGCATTCTCCATATGATAAGCAAAGTCCATGTCAATATCATTGTTAATAGTTTCTTGGAGAGCCGTGATCTATACATATAAAAGAAAAATGTTAAAGCTAAGTAACTTAATTAAAAAATATCATTTTGGAATGTAGTTAATTACAGATTTTCTTAATAGTGCTGCTGGATCGTCATCTGAGGTTCTACTTCCACACCTACGGGCTAATTGAAACAGCCATAAAACAATCAAGACAAAGACGAAGTACATCAATAGATACTTCTGTGAAATATAATGTGTTTGTTAAAAAAAATCTGTTTACAATAATAGAATAATTGGCAACTTACTACAAGAGACGCAGGATTATCGGCAGTGGTGATTAAAAGCACTGGGTCTTCGTAAACTTCGCGCCATATGTACTGAATGAATGCTTTAGGGCAACTTAATTTGTCCGCCACGCATAATTGATAATATTCGTTGAAGTTTCCACCCGGTTTGTAGAGCCATTTAATCTGAGTCATCATTTTCCGTTCTGCACAAATATTTAATTGTTTGTAAAACATGTTTTTATTTTCGTCGGAGAATTTAATTGTATTTAATCCTAAGAACTAATGAAGCAACGTTTGTACTGAAACTGTCCAATTTATTCTACGCTTATTGTTTATTGTTTTGCATGTGTATGTGGCAATTCGAATCAGACTTTTGGATATAAAAATAATATATAAGCAGGACATTTTGAGATTACGATGATCCGATTTTAAATATAGTTTTATAAACAGTTCATGTTTAATAAATAAATTTCAACTTTGCAATAGCAATAATAATTCTTTGCCCTATTTTTTATAGCCCATTTTAGTAATTCATCATTTCCTCATTTTCCTGAAATCCTGAATCTGAATTTTAGTTCAGATTTTTGAACTTAAAGAAAAAGCTTAGATATTACTTTAAACTAGTTGGAATTGGTATTTTGCCTTGAGGGTTACATGTCTTCTCGTTATGATGATATGTAATTATGAAATACGTGTAAAATAAAAATAATTAATTTATGAGTGATTTAGTATTCAATTATTACACATCATTGCGAACGAACACGTTAACGTTTTATTTTCTAAATCAATTTTTAAATAATTTATTCTTTGCAATTGAAAGTTTTTAGGTAATTTTGTCGTATGGTATTTCGTTATTATGTTACATGTTATTTGTATTAGTAAAATTCTAATTTTTTTTACAATTTGATGAATTTTTAAAATTGTAAAGCTTGTCGATAATATTTTTTATAAGTTGTATAAGACCATGATATCATCTCAAGTTTTTCATAAAAATCGGCTCAATTTGTTTTTCAACAACGAATTACAAGAAAACGGCTCGGTAGATTTTCACCTAAAACTAATCACTATCATGACCAACTAATATCTTTCGAACACTTTTTTATTTTTTAAAATCGCTTCGGTAGTATGAGCTTAAATGTGGACGAAAAGTTTTATTCTTTTTTCCAAATTACAAAGAAACGGCTCGGCCGATCGTCGCACAAAATTAACAAGCGATAGTCCTCATTTAGACATATCAAATGGTTTTTAAATTTCTGAAATCGGTTCAGGCATGTTTGAGCAAACGTCGATGAAAAGTCTAATTTTGACAAATGTCAAAAAAATGATACTAATTTTTATAGCTAAACGAGTTGTCCTAGGGCCGTAATATTTTAGTATGATCTAGAAGACTATTGTATCTACCGTCAAAAAACTAATAATGAAAATTGTCGAAAAATTTTTTTTCAACACTTTATTACAGACGGCCTGGCCGATCTCTATCAAAAACTCATCAGCACGATTCCCAAACAATATCTTTCGAATGGTTTTTAATTTTTTGAAATCGTTCTAGCCGTTTTTGAGAAAACGTCGATTTAAGGCAAAAAATATGTTCACATACACGCACACACACACATACACACACATACTGTTTCCAAATTTGGTCTCATTCTATACACAATGGCTTGAAACGTCGAGAAAACATAAAATTAACAAATCGGATCTTTTTATGAAAACATAAACTTCTCCTTCAGAAAGTTAAAAATTATTTATTTTTATTAAGGGTTTAACCCTATTTTTTTTAATTTTGTGGTTACTTTTATATTTACTTTTTTATTGTGAAACTGAAAAATACATGAAACTCTTATTACTTCGAAAAACTATTTATTTTTATCAAGAGTTGCCCACAGCTATTTTTTTTTTCAATTTATGGATTTTTTTTTTAATTTTAATTTTCATAATGCGGAATTAAAAAATGCATACAACTCTAAATTTTTACCCTCCATCCACAAATCTTTACTTTATAATAGCCATTTTAGTAATCGAATAGTTATTCACCACGATTTCAGTTAGAGAGTGTTTTTTACTGACCTTATTATAATGATTTGTACAATTTATTTTTATCACGCTTTGTTTAACCCTTCTATTTTCCCAATATACAATTGC
This sequence comes from Ctenocephalides felis, assembly GCF_003426905.1. Taxonomy (NCBI): domain Eukaryota; kingdom Metazoa; phylum Arthropoda; class Insecta; order Siphonaptera; family Pulicidae; genus Ctenocephalides; species Ctenocephalides felis. The sequence goes on from NW_020538040.1 coordinate 103,670,212, forward strand.
TTGCTTAATAACACTTCGTATTACAAAAATTATTGAATTAATGAAAAGCTTATATATATTTAAAAGCATAACCTATTTTATCAGTTTACTACAATAAACCAATACTTTTCAAGCCGGTTAAAAAATTAAGTTTGCGGAAATTTGACAATAAGTCACTGAAAGAACTAGTTTGCAAACTAAAGGTAGCCCAAATTTTTGTTGAAACCACTTTTCGGAATAACGATTTAAATTTCAATAACACATTAAGTAATAAGTTAAATCAACGGGTGGTTAGAAACATCAAGTTCAACCTATTTTAATCGCTAAAAACGTTAGTTGAACCAAGGAATATAAAAATTATAAAATGCTCTCTAATCAACCTAATTGATTTCTTATAAGTTGTACATTGAAATGAATATGGATAATAAATATGCTTTTACGAAATACGAAAATAATTGTGTTGATCTCCAAGTTAATAAAACATTTTTGAGTTTATAAAATTATGGTTATTTCTAAAAACTTAATAGATACAATTTTGAACTCATGTATTTTGGATAGTAATGTTCAGATCAAATATTGATTTTTTTCACCTTTAAATTATAAAAAAATATTAGATCTACATCCAATCTTGTCAAACTTAAGCTTATTTTTCATAAAATCTTCTTAAACAAATTTAATGTGCACATCTAACCAAGGGTTTCTTATTACGTGTGTAATAAAGCAGAATAAATCGAAAATCAAGAAACCTCCTTTGTGAAATCGGTTGCACCCTTCGTCTATGTGACTTGAAAGTGAACAATCCAAGCAAACAATAGTAGCTTAATTATTCAAATAGATAGCTTTGTATATACGTACGAGTTTGTTTGAAGAAGATTCCGAGAGCTCGGCTGAAAATTATAAAATTATACGTGCATGCGAACTTGGGTAAATATGTACATTCAACAAACTTTGAGATGTATACTATTTAAAATTTATAGAATCGACATAATTAGAAAATTATTGGATATATGAAAGATCATGAGTTAAAATAGCTTATTAATTGAATTACTTTATTAAATGTTATTTAAGGCATCCTAATTTTATAAAATAAATTGATTTTATTATCACAATGCTAAATAGTCTGATTATAGTATTAATAAATCTAGATCAATATTTTGTTAGACCGGGGCACAAAGGTCCAATTTGATTTGTAGCGATTATAATGTGACAACCAAACCAATTCTATTACAACAAATGACAATGAAATATTTATGAAACAAATATTTATATGACTATGTTCAGTAAAACTCCCATGTAATTCATCAATGCAGAAATGTGTTTTTCTGCTGTTTTTAAAAAAATTGTAATCTGTCCTTATTCATATATATATATATATATATATATATATATATATATATGTGTGTGTGTGTGTATGTGTGTGTGTGATAGCATTGACCTTAACCGTCCACAAAAAATTTTAAAAAAATATTATCTTGCGTCGTTAGGAAACTGAGTTTTTAAGTGCAACCGACAGATTTGGTAAAATTATGATAAATTCTTTAGTCATTATGGTTAACTTTTATTAGTTTTGTTCTATTAAACTTTGGTAGCCGTGAATAACATTTCTAGAACCACTGTCAGAAAATACCACAACTGCCCCAAATTTTCAAGAATCGAGTTCGAGAGGACCTCTACTAAAAAAATTGTACTAAAGGGTTTTGGCATATTTTATCAAAAGTTGGCGCATCTAATCTGGACAATAAAATGGTAAAATACTTAAAAAATTTATTACTGAAAAAATAAAAACCGAAAAATGACATAGTTTTTGCTAGTATATTTCGCTGACAATCTTCTCTCTCGTACATTTAAACTACAATAGACAAAAATTTGGGGCAATTGTGGTATTTTTTTTTACTTTGTTCTCAGAAATGTTATTATTATAATTTATTGCGATTACGGTTTCATAGTTTAAATGAACAAAATTAATGAAAATCTACCAGAAAAACAGAAAAACTGTCATAATTTCACCCAAAGCTCATAATTCCCATACAACGCAAGTGAATTTTTTAACTTCCCGAAGGAGAAGTTTATGTTTTCATCAAAAAATTCGATTCGCTAATTTTATGTTTTCTCGACGTTTCAAGCCATTCTGAATCGAATGAGACCAAATTTGGAAAAGTATATCTGGTGTGTGTGTGAACAGATTTGTTGCCGTAAATCGACGTTTTCTCCAAAACGGCTGGACCGTTTCAAAATTTCAAAAATTTAGCAGCCATTCGATGTATCTTGATGAGGACTAGCGTTTCTGAGTTTTGTGCGACGATCGGCCGGGCTGTTTCATTGTAAATCGCTTAAACTACAATAGACAAAAATTTGGGGCAATTGTGGTATTTTTTTTTACTTTGTTCTCAGAAATGTTATTATTATAATTTATTGCGATTACGGTTTCATAGTTTAAATGAACAAAATTAATGAAAATCTACCAGAAAAACAGAAAAACTGTCATAATTTCACCCAAAGCTCATAATTCCCATACAACGCAAGTGAATTTTTTAACTTCCCGAAGGAGAAGTTTATGTTTTCATCAAAAAATTCGATTCGCTAATTTTATGTTTTCTCGACGTTTCAAGCCATTCTGAATCGAATGAGACCAAATTTGGAAAAAGTATATCTGTGTGTGTGTGTGAACAGATTTGTTGCCGTAAATCGACGTTTTCTCCAAAACGGCTGGACCGTTTCAAAATTTCAAAAATTTAGCAGCCATTCGATGTATCTTGATGAGGACTAGCGTTTCTGAGTTTTGTGCGACGATCGGCCGGGCTGTTTCATTGTAAATCGCAGAAAAGTGAATTTTTTTTCGTGCACATTTAAGCTCATACTACCGAACCGATTTTAAAAAATCAAAAACTGTTCGAAATATATTAGTTGGGTATGATACTGATTAGTTTTAGGTGAAAATCTACCGAGCCGTTTTCTTGTAATTAACTGTTGAAAAAAAAATTTAGGCCGATTTTTATGGAACTTTTTTTGGCGATGTATATCCTGGTCTTATAGAACTTACTGAATTATTATTTTTTTTAGCCCGCAATTCTGAATCGATTTTGAAAATTCAAAAACCGTTCGAAAGATATTTGTTGGGAATCGTGCTGATTAGTTTTTGGTAGAGATCGGCCGTGCCGTTTTCTTGTAATAAAGTTTTAAAAAAAAAGTCTACGATTGTTATGATTACTTTTTTTACGGTAGATACCTTAGTCTTCTAGATCATACTAAAATATTACGGCCCTACGACAACTGGTTTAGCTTTAAAAATTCGTCAAAGTTAGCAAAAATTAGTATGGTCTTTTTGACATTTGTCAAAATTAGACTTTCATCGACGTTTGCTCAAAAACGCCTGAACCGATTTCAGATATTTAAAAAGCATTTGATGTATCTTGATGAGGATTATCGTTTCTCAATTTTGTGCGACGATCGGCCGAGCCGTTTCTTTGTAATTTGTAAAAGTGTTAAACCTTTCGTCCACATTTAAGCTCATACTACCGAACCGATTTTAAAAAATCAACAACTGTTCGAAAGATATTAGTTGGGTATGATACTGATTAGTTTTAGGTGAAAATCTATCGAGCCGTTTTCTTGTAATTAGCTGTTGAAAAAAAAATTAGGCCGATTTTTATGGAACTTTTTTTGGCGATGTATATCCTGATCTTATAGAACTTACTGAATTATTACGGCCTTACGACAAGTAGTTTAATTTTAAAAATTCATCAAAGTTTGAGAATATGAGTAGTTTTTTTGACGTTTGTTAAAAATAAAATTAGATGATTTAGTTGGTATAACGATAGAGTACTTGGTTTTAATGAACATACTAAACCATTAAAGTCCTACGGAAACTGGTTCAATTATAATTATTGATTAATTAAAATTATTGATTTTTGAAAATTTGCTTTTAGAAAATGCTCCGAGTTAACGTGTTCGTTCGTTCGTTCGCAATGATGTGTAATAAATCCACTCGGAATACTTTTAATCACTCATAATTTAATTGATTTTTTATTGATTTAGTCGATTATTTACACATATCGGGAAGTTCATGTAACTTGTCTCAAGGCTAAATACCAAACCAATAGTTTTCTAATTTTTTTTAGGACAGTTAAGGTCGGTACCACCTTTCCTGGGTTAACATCAAAATCTGGGACACCCTGCATATATATATATTATATATATATATATATATATATATTATATATGTGTGTGTGTGTGTGCGTGTGTAATATAAAGATCAACATTTAATTTCGAATTTACTGGTTTAAGCGAGATTTGCGGCGATGAGAGGGGTGTAAGTCAGTGTTGTAGTCGGTGCCGGTGTGGTAGTGAAACCGTAATTAATGCGAGCGCGTTTGACGCTCCTAATTTGCATTTTCTCTGACTATGATAAATCGTAACACAAACCGTCGCAAATGCACAATCTTGATTAAATACTGAGCAATCAAACCAAACACTGGTTTGAAATTACAAAATATACTACGTTGAAGAAATTTAGCAATATTGACACTAAAGACGATTTAATCATGAACACCTTTTTTCCGTAATTGATTGCTTGATTTGGAATGTTTGTTTCAGTTTGTTAATATATTATTTTTATAATTGTTGCAAGGTTTTCAAATTAGCTATTTTTTCAATTTTAGTTTAAATATTTTACAATTGAAATATTTATTATTTTGATTATAAAAACTCAGGAATATGTCCATCGATGTTAATATACATATATGTGTACAATAATACTTATCGGCAGTATTTGAGTATATAAGGCGTGGTGCAATTACAGCGTAGATTTAGTTACAAGTAGAATGTAAAGTTTAGTCAAATGTAAGGCTACACGTATACGTAAAGGAACATACGATGTAGGGATTTTTATCCTATGAGAAATGCAAATATTATATAGATTTAATTTATAAATATTTTTTCTTCTATAGGAATATTTATCTTGATATTAAATATCTAAAATAACCGAAAATATCTATCATTACATTCAAATCACGAAAGCGAATGGGTTAAAGTCGTGTCATTTTTTAACTTGCCCCCCCCTGAATTTAAAAATTGCTTTCTTATGGGGCGTATGTCCCATGCTGGGAGTTATCTGAACCAAATAAACCACATCACACACAAAAAACATAGCAAACAAGCATTTTATTGAACTATGTTCAATAAAATTGCCAGTTAATTCTAAATTATAATAATGTGTGAGAATCAAGGAGCTTTGGAAATTGATAGAATCAAATATTCATATATATATATATATATATATATATATATATATATATTCACGGTCCCATAAAAGGTACACCGCCAATATCTCAAAACAAGTAAAGTTAGATTTTTTTAAAAACATTTGAAAATATAGGGATGTATATACTAGCCTTAAATCGAGTTATAATCAAAACTATACAAGATGTCATGACATGAATATTTGATTCTATCAATTTCCAAAGCTCCTTGATTCTCACACATTATTATAATTTAGAATTAACTGGCAATTTTATTGAACATAGTTCAATAAAATGCTTGTTTGCTATGTTTTTTGTGTGTGATGTGGTTTATTTGGTTCAGATAACTCCCAGCATGGGACATACACCCCATAAGAAAGCAATTTTTAAATTCAGGGGGGGGGCAAGTTAAAAAATGACTCGACTTTAACCCATTCGCTTTCGTATATATTTTCGTATATATTTTCGTATATATTATATATATATATATATATATATATATATATATATATATATATAAATATGTGTGTGTGTCTGTGTATAAGTACATAGGAGTATAATATGGTAAAATTTATTTTTTCCTTAAAATGCCAATACTTATTTTATGTGAAACGTTTATTTTACAATATAAATCAATGCGATTGCGTTGAAGTATTTTTTATTTAAATTGGCACCTGATACCTTGATTCTTTTGCAAACAAATCGTTTTTTTAATATTTATTCATGTATTTTATGGGGGAAGCCTTGATCCAGCGTGTTATGTAAACTGTGGAGATTTATTCCGAATTGTTTAACGTTTCAATTAAATTGAATTTGAATAATTGCTTGCGCCGATGAAATGAAAATTCAAAATTTTTATCTACAGTGACATGACAAGCGAGAGTATAATAATTTGTTACCAATTGTACGCCACGAAATGCTATTTTATTGTATCTAGTCTTTTGTTAATTGAAAGTTGTAGTTTAATAAACGGTTTTTACTACTTCTCAGAATTAATAATTTAATTATTTAGATTTTAATCAACTAAAATATGAAATGACTTTTCAATGAGATTTTAGAAATATAAAACGTATAGCAATGGCTTATTATTTTTTCTATTATCAAACTGATTTTTAATGTAGATTAAATGTTAAATGATCAATAATTATTTTCTAAATTCATATTATAGTGATCAGAAAAGTAAACATGTAACTATAGTTTTCTTAAAAGTTATATTTTTTATTCAAAAATCCAAACGCAATCAGTGGAAAGCGTGTTGAAAGAGTGTTCCTTAGCATCTGTTGCTACCGCCGGCGAACCGATGAGCATTTTTAGAAAGAGCGATAGTCAAGAATTATTTCTATTTTTTTTAAATACCTATAGTCTGGATATTAATTTTGGGATCAATTTTTAATTTACATATATACTATTTTCACAGTTTATCTACGCAAATACTAATTGCTGGGAACTAACTACTATTGTTCACCTTACAGCAAAATAACCAACAAAGTGGTCTATCTGTATACTAGTAACAGTTATTGAAAAAAGACAATCAAAAAAACTTTTTTTTGGCTCTTCAAAAGCAATGAGGTCTACAGTTCATATCAATATGGCGCTGACTCAAACAAACATACTACATTTTTCTCACTTTAGACCCTATCTCAAAATCAGCATAGTTTAGCTTTTCAGAAATCGAATGAAGAAAGGAAAAAATATGACATTTTGCAGTCAAAAGTGATCATTAGACATATGCACATTCAATTATCAGATATTTTATAGAGATTTAAATAATATGTATGAACTTTATTTACATTTCTGAGTTCCCTACCAATGTTTATTCGTTAGACTGAGATGCGGCGCTTACGCGCTTCGATATTTCTTCTCTAAAACAGACACGCAGAACGATTGGATTGCTTTAAATAAAAGTTCAAAATCTCATTTTTTGCAAAAAAGTTTTTTTTTAAATTTTGATTTTCGGTACGGGAAGTTCCAGCAATTTGTCTTAAGGCACGATGCCATGCACTACTAGTTTCAAATTCCATTATTACTAGCTCTCTCTATTCTCGCGAATGTTATTCCAATTCCGCAAGCAATCCATCCGTCTTGTTTCTGTAACGCAAACGCTCTACTATTTATTAAACCGGTCGCGGTTATATTAAAATGAAGGCAATGTTTCATTCTTCTCTTCAAAATACACAAAAAGGACGATTATAATAAACAGAACACAGATTTTCGACAAATTTCAAATGATAAATAAATTGTATAAATTGATAATTTGACAGCTTGTACAAGATTGATGATAAATGATGTTTGAAGTTTTGAAGCTGAAAACATGTTTCAAGAAAGAATTTATGCTGACATTCAAATCACTTATTATTAAACACTTTTATAAATGTTGAAAAATTAACAAATAAACGATAATAAATACAAATATATATATATATATATATATATATATATATATATATATATATATATATATATATATATATTTAAATAATCAGAAAAAATGTTTATCATATGCAAATTAAAAATCATGAGCATTCAAGTAAAGCCTAGAGCAATTGTTGAACGCTAATCATTTTTCAATTATTGCGGTTAAATGTGGTAATTGTGGGTTTTTCAAAGTCGACAAGTTTTGAAAGTTTTAACTTCATAGTTTAACAAATATTATTAATTCTATAAAATTTTAGGCAATTTGATTCTTATTTTTAGGTTTGTTTCCAGAAATAATATTAAAAGTTATTGTTCCAAAGTTTAAATGAACAAAATATAAAAATTAACTAAAATAACGAAAAAATGGTTACAATTTGACTAAGGCTCTTATTTTATTTAAAAGCTAAGAGTTCTGAAAGTGCAGGGGATATTTTATTACATAAATTTATAATGAGCTATTTTCAATTGGAAACATATTTTTGGTTTATACTTTCAAGTGAAAATGTACATCGTTACTGCACGATATCAGGTTGTCCAGGCAAGGTTTGAGCTTACGGCCTCGTCTACACTAACTAACCATTCCACCTTGGAACACCCTGCATAAATATATATTGTGTGTGCGTGTGTCATGTGTGTTTATACTATTTTCTGGACCACAAATGTTAAAAGATGATCTATATTAATAGAGCTAAGCTTGATTCGAAGAAGGTTGTTTGAGCATGAAAAGAATATTTTTATGTTCAAAATATTTCATTTCATAAACATTTTATTTTCATAAAATGACTTCAATTACTGTAGCAGTTTTTAAGAAAACATTTGTGTACATATACCTATACGCATGTTATTTTTGAACCTTATTTGTGTCAAACCATTTAATTCATTGACACGTAGAAAAAATCTTAAATTTAGAACATTGGATTTTCCGGTATAAATAAACTTCTCATTCGGGAACTTGATTAAATAAAACAAAAAGTATAAGTAAATAAAAAACAAGCACCGATTTGTTTTTATTTTTCATGAACTTTGTTGAAGCTTAGTTTATAGCCAACTTGAATCCTCCGTCTAGTGTTTTCCTTTAACATTGTTTCGATTTTCTTTCCCACGAGACTAATCCGCGTTTAGCGAGCTTATACCTCTAACGTCTCACATACATTTTAGAAAGTGAATGTAGTTTTCAAAGAAAAATAAATTCAGTTTGATAAAGAGATGAATTTTGGAGTGTCGTCAAAGATATAGCTGAACATCCACCTAAAGGGAACTATTTCCCTGGTGCAGTCTTGTGGAATGTGGAGTGAATATTGTATACATCGCGTGCTGGTATCGCCCGAAAGCGATCTTATACAATTTTTGCGGGGAGCTCGTATTCTTCTCCGCTTTTCTTATCACAAATCGGAAATTAGATTATGGGCGCGGTACTGAGACGCCAATGTGCCGGTAAGTCTCAACATTCTTAAGATACGACGACGGAGAAATGGAAACACATTTTTCAATTTTTTTATTTAACATAACTCGAACTACGAACAGGAAGCGGGTGTTTGGAAGTCCTGGAGGATTTATATTTGGTATCGTTGAATATGATATTTTATGTATGCAGCAGAGGTTTGGGTCAGCTCAATATACAATAAAGATATAAATTTATTTTTAATAGTAAAAATATCTCACATAAACTTGTTTTATGAATTAAATATCATTTTCAATACTGATCTGCATATTTGTTCATGAACTTTTTATAGAATTTATAAAAATATGCATCATTTAAGAATCGAACATTTTAATACTAAAACTGCTAGATATGTAATAAAAAATTTAATTGCTATTTCATATTAGAAAAAAAAATGAAATTATTCATGCCCTCATTGTACTTGCAAACGGAATGATTCCAATTAAATTTAAATATCACGATAAAGAATTGTAAGTTTTTCTGGTATAAACGTTGCGTCAAAGTGTTGATAAAAATTGTTTTGCATGTTTTTCTTTTGTATTTTTAGTATATATATTTTTTGAAAAATATCGTTTGAATAAAGAGTATGAACGTCGCTGCTAACTGTGAATAGTTTGCTATAAAAGCACATTCGCACAAATATTTACAGATAGGTTTCGGGATATTCAAACACATTCGGACGCAGTTTGTGAAACCGGAATGAAAATGAACTTGACAAACAAATCGAAATATTTATAAATATATATATATATATATATATATATATATATATATATATATTTATATAATGTGTGTGTGTGGCATTCATACACACGCATCGATAATATTTATTATTACTAACGGTTAATATACAAACTACGCAATATGTTCGATTATTCATTTACGAGGTAGATTCTTATCACATGTACATATGCATCGACATTATTCGTCGTTATCAACGGCTTTCAGAATAACATACAAACTGGAAAATATCATAGAACTCATCTCTTAGCAATCTTCGTTCCGTTGTATCACTCATATATTGGCACTCACAGAAATAAAATAGCCATAAAACTGGACAATATTTTTAACCCTTTCGACTCGGATATCGCCTCTGCGGCGGCAAAATTCATACAGATCTCGGAATTAGCTAGTGGAAAGTGTTAAATGCATTAATCGCCCTACTTAACAATTCAGTTTCCCTTCAGTCAGAGCAGATATACATTTGGAGTTGTAACGTCTTAAATATTTTAAAAGCGCTTTAACATAATATTTGGTGACAGCGGACCCAACAATAAATCACAAAAACAAAACAAATGCACGCAAACAATATTGAAATCAAATAAAAAATGCAAATAATAACTAGCATAGAACGGAGCTTAAAGCGGATAAAAAAGTCTACTACAATTATCTGAAAAACAAGTACAAAATTAAAAAAAAAACTATTTTAAAGTAGAATTCAACAGATGTGTGACCAGCTATCATAACTTAATTCTTACGACGCCGCTATCAGGAAAGAAACGATCATGTATCAATATTTATAACAAAACTATATTTTTCGTTAGTAGTTTTTTTGGTTTTGAGCACTGTTGTTTAGTTTACGATACCCAAATAGAATTTTAAGTATACGTTATTTAATTGTTTCATAAGATACATTGTTAATTTTAAGTTAGATTCAAAAGTTACATAACATAATAAAAGATTAAACGTGGAAGTGGTGAAAAGAAACAACTGAACCGTTACCCTGGCAAATATGTAAACAATAAAAAACTAGTAAATAAAAAATAAAAAAATTCAAAACGCTATTTTACAAGAAATAAATTACATTAACAGTTATTCCAACTGCTGATGAATATTTGTGACAACATACCAACTAAATTTTAAGTACAGTGTGATCTTTGAGGAACATGGTTTCTAGAAATTTTTATTATGCATTGATTGAATAATGTAGCTATTATTCCGTGAAATTTTTTTAAAACTAAATATCAAACATGAAATCAGTTTGTTTCCTAGCCGCGCCTTATACAAACAAACTCACATAAGCAACTAAAACAACTTGAATGTTAGTGTTTTTCTATATGTATAGCAAAAATAAGAATAAAATTAGAACATGAAGTAAATCATACAATATGCATCGGAATAGTTAAATAAAAAAAGCAAAAGAATAGCAAAAATAAAAAAAACTAACAAAAAAAGTTGCAATACCACATTGTAATTGTAAAGCAGCCATATAACTCAGCGCGCTGCTGCCGCGATACAACATTATTATAACTAGTGATGCATGGCATCGTGCCTTAAAGGAAATTGCTGGAACTTCCCGTATCAAAAATTTATTTTTTAAAAAAAAAAATTTTTTTTAAAAATCATTTTTTTAGGCAGGTCCAGCAGAACTTTCTGCTTCTTTTAACAAAATAATTGATTTTGGAAAGAAAATCAATTTAGAAAATTTCATTTTTAATTCTAACCAAAGTTCTAATATATCGTACTTTAAACTAATAATTTCACTTCGTTTCGTTAATATAAATGAAATATTTTCATCATACAAATCAGACGCTCCGTTCTCACAAAAAATCAATCACCATTTTTGCCATTTTTTGCCCCGTATCTTCGAAATGGTTCGACCTTCCTTTACCAAAAACTATTCAGCGCGTCTCCTTATCAATACGAATCAAATGTTTTTTTATTTATTAAAATCGCATGATTCGTGTTCCTGAAATCGTCGACAATAATTTGTATTCGCACACACATGCATACACACCCAGGGGAATTTAAAGCGCGAATGGGTCTTCGCTCATTTAAAAGATGATTATAAAATCAGCGTAAGAATGATAGCATTCTAGATCCTCCCTCCACGAAGTAATGCCTGACGACTGTTTCTGTGGGGACCAGAGGAGGTAGATAGTAATAAAACACCAGCTTATCATGCAAAGAAAAAACATACATACACACACACACACATATATATATATATATATATATATATATACAACCACACACACAAACACACATACATTCATTTTTTCTAAGGTAAAGATATGTAAAAATTTTAGTTTTCATTTTTTTGCGATTACCATAAGTTACCCTACGGGTTAAATAATTCCGCATTTAACCTTTAATTTTTAACCTTCTCATATAAAAAAATATTCTTTAATCAACTGATAGATATTAACACCTCATATCATTACCTGCAAGCGAGTCGTCAGTTCCCTTTGAATCGAAGTCGAAATTCCTCTGTAACGAAGTTCGTCCGGCGATGTCTGACTTAACTCACCCTACGAGTTAAATAATTCCACATTTAACCTTTAATCTTTAACCTTCTCATATAAAAAAAATATTCTTTAATCAACTGATAGATATTAACACCTCATATCATTACCTGCAAGTGAGCCAATGCCCTTTGAATCGAAGTCGAATTTCCTCTGTACCGAAGTTCGTCCGGCGATGTCTGATTCAACTCACCCTACGAGTTAAATAATTCCACATTTAACCTTTAATCTTTAACCTTTTCATATAAAAAAATATTCTTTAATCAACTGATAGATATTAACACCTCATATCATTACCTGCAAGCGAGTCAATTCCCTTTGAATCGAAGTCGAAATTCCTCTGTACCGAAGTTCGTCCGGCGATGTCTGATTTAACTCACCCTACGAGTTAAATAATTCCACATTTAACCTTTAATCTTTAACCTTCTCATATAAAAAATATTCTTTAATCAACTGATAGATATTAACACCTCATATCATTACCTGCAAGCGAGTCAATTCCCTTTGAATCGAAGTCGAAATTCCTCTGTACCGAAGTTCGTCCGGCGATGTCTGACTTAACTTACCCTACGAGTTAAATAATTCCACATTTAACCTTTAATCTTTAACCTTCTCATATAAAAAAATATTTGTTAATCAACTGATAGATATTAACACCTCATATCATTACCTGCAAGCGAATCGTCAATTCCCTTTGAATCGAAGTCGAAATTCCTCTGCGATGTCTGACTTAACTCACCCTACGAGTTAAATAATTCCACATTTAACCTTTAATCTTTAACCTTCTCATATAAAAAAATATTTTTTAATCAACTGATAGATATTAACATCTCATATCATTACCTGCAAGCGAGTCGTCAGTTCCCTTTGAATCGAAGTCGAAATTCCTCTGTACCGAAGTTCGTCCGGCGATGTCTGACTTAACTCACCCTAAGAGTTAAATAATTCCACATTTAACCTTTAATCTTTAACCTTCTCATATAAAAAAATATTCTTTAATCAACTGATAGATATTAACACCTCATATCATTACCTGCAAGTGAGTCAATGCCCTTTGAATCGAAGTCGAAATTCCTCTGTACCGAAGTTCGTCCGGCGATGTCTGACTTAACTCACCCTACGAGTTAAATAATTCCACATTTAACCTTTAATCTTTAACCTTCTCATATAAAAAAATATTTGTTAATCAACTGATAGATATTAACACCTCATATCATTACCTGCAAGCGAATCGTCAATTCCCTTTGAATCGAAGTCGAAATTCCTCTGCGATGTCTGACTTAACTCACCCTACGAGTTAAATAATTCCACATTTAACCTTTAATCTTTAACCTTCTCATATAAAAAAATATTCTTTAATCAACTGATAGATATTAACACCTCATATTATTATTACCTGCAAGTGAGTCAATGCCCTTTGAATCGAAGTCGAAATTCCTCTGTACCGAAGTGCGTCCGGCGATGTCTGATTTAACTCACCCTACGAGTTAAATAATTCCACATTTAACCTTTAATCTTTAACCTTCTCATATAAAAAAAATATTCTTTAATCAACTGATAGATATTAACACCTCATATCATTACCTGCAAGTGAGCCAATGCCCTTTGAATCGAAGTCGAATTTCCTCTGTACCGAAGTTCGTCCGGCGATGTCTGATTCAACTCACCCTACGAGTTAAATAATTCCACATTTAACCTTTAATCTTTAACCTTCTCATATAAAAAATATTCTTTAATCAACTGATAGATATTAACACCTCATATCATTACCTGCAAGCGAATCGTCAATTCCCTTTGAATCGAAGTCGAAATTCCTCTGCGATGTCTGACTTAACTCACCCTACGAGTTAAATAATTCCACATTTAACCTTTAATCTTTAACCTTCTCATATAAAAAAATATTCTTTAATCAACTGATAGATATTAACACCTCATATCATTACCTGCAAGTGAGCCAATGCCCTTTGAATCGAAGTCGAAATTCCTCTATACCGAAGTTCGTCCGGCGATGTCTGATTTAACTCACCCTACGAGTTAAATAATTCCACATTTAACCTTTAATCTTTAACCTTCTCATATAAAAAAATATTCTTTAATCAACTGATAGATATTAACACCTCATATCATTACCTGCAAGTGAGTCAATGCCCTTTGAATCGAAGTCGAAATTCCTCTGTACCGAAGTTCGTCCGGCGATGTCTGACTTAACTTACCCTACGGGTTAAATAATTCCACATTTAACCTTTAATCTTTAACCTTCTCATATAAAAAATATTCTTTAATCAACTGATAGATATTAACACCTCATATCATTACCTGCAAGCGAGTCAATTCCCTTTGAATCGAAGTCGAAATTCCTCTGTACCGAAGTTCGTCCGGCGATGTCTGATTTAACTCACCCTACGAGTTAAATAATTCCACATTTAACCTTTAATCTTTAACCTTCTCATATAAAAAAATATTCTTCAATCAACTGATAGATATTAACACCTCATATCATTACCTGCAAGTGAGCCAATGCCCTTTGAATCGAAGTCGAATTTCCTCTGTACCGAAGTTCGTCCGGCGATGTCTGATTTAACTCACCCTACGAGTTAAATAATTCCACATTTAACCTTTAATCTTTAACCTTCTCATATAAAAAATATTCTTTAATCAACTGATAGATATTAACACCTCATATCATTACCTGCAAGCGAGTCAATTCCCTTTGAATCGAAGTCGAAATTCCTCTGTACCGAAGTTCGTCCGGCGATGTCTGATTTAACTCACCCTACGAGTTAAATAATTTCACATTTAACCTTTAATCTTTAGCCTTCTCATATAAAAAAATATTCTTTAATCAACTGATAGATATTAACACCTCATATCATTACCTGCAAGCGAGTCAATTCCCTTTGAATCGAAGTCGAAATTCCTCTGTACCGAAGTTCGTCCGGCGATGTCTGATTTAACTCACCCTACGAGTTAAATAATTCCACATTTAACCTTTAATCTTTAACCTTCTCATATAAAAAATATTCTTTAATCAACTGATAGATATTAACACCTCATATCATTACCTGCAAGCGAGTCAATTCCCTTTGAATCGAAGTCGAAATTCCTCTGTACCGAAGTTCGTCCGGCGATGTCTGACTTAACTTACCCTACGAGTTAAATAATTCCACATTTAACCTTTAATCTTTAACCTTCTCATATAAAAAAATATTTGTTAATCAACTGATAGATATTAACACCTCATATCATTACCTGCAAGCGAATCGTCAATTCCCTTTGAATCGAAGTCGAAATTCCTCTGCGATGTCTGACTTAACTCACCCTACGAGTTAAATAATTCCACATTTAACCTTTAATCTTTAACCTTCTCATATAAAAAAATATTCTTTAATCAACTGATAGATATTAACACCTCATATCATTACCTGCAAGCGAGTCGTCAATTCCCTTTGAATCGAAGTCGAAATTCCTCTGTACCGAAGTTCGTCCGGCGATGTCTGACTTAACTCACCCTAAGAGTTAAATAATTCCACATTTAACCTTTAATCTTTAACCTTCTCATATAAAAAATATTCTTTAATCAACTGATAGATATTAACACCTCATATCATTACCTGCAAGTGAGTCAATGCCCTTTGAATCGAAGTCGAAATTCCTCTGTACCGAAGTTCGTCCGGCGATGTCTGACTTAACTCACCCTACGAGTTAAATAATTCCACATTTAACCTTTAATCTTTAACCTTCTCATATAAAAAAATATTTGTTAATCAACTGATAGATATTAACACCTCATATCATTACCTGCAAGCGAATCGTCAATTCCCTTTGAATCGAAGTCGAAATTCCTCTGCGATGTCTGACTTAACTCACCCTACGAGTTAAATAATTCCACATTTAACCTTTAATCTTTAACCTTCTCATATAAAAAAATATTCTTTAATCAACTGATAGATATTAACACCTCATATTATTATTACCTGCAAGTGAGTCAATGCCCTTTGAATCGAAGTCGAAATTCCTCTGTACCGAAGTGCGTCCGGCGATGTCTGATTTAACTCACCCTACGAGTTAAATAATTCCACATTTAACCTTTAATCTTTAACCTTCTCATATAAAAAAAATATTCTTTAATCAACTGATAGATATTAACACCTCATATCATTACCTGCAAGTGAGCCAATGCCCTTTGAATCGAAGTCGAATTTCCTCTGTACCGAAGTTCGTCCGGCGATGTCTGATTCAACTCACCCTACGAGTTAAATAATTCCACATTTAACCTTTAATCTTTAACCTTCTCATATAAAAAATATTCTTTAATCAACTGATAGATAATAACACCTCATATCATTACCTGCAAGCGAGTCGTCAATTCCCTTTGAATCGAAGTCGAAATTCCTCTGTACCGAAGTTCGTCCGGCGATGTCTGACTTAACTCACCCTACGAGTTAAATAATTCCACATTTAACCTTTAATCTTTAACCTTCTCATATAAAAAAATATTCTTTAATCAACTGATAGATATTAACACCTCATATCATTACCTGCAAGTGAGCCAATGCCCTTTGAATCGAAGTCGAAATTCCTCTGTACCGATTCAACTCACCCTACGAGTTAAATAATTCCACATTTAACCTTTAATCTTTAACCTTCTCATATAAAAAATATTCTTTAATCAACTGATAGATATTAACACCTCATATCATTACCTGCAAGCGAGTCAATTCCCTTTGAATCGAAGTCGAAATTCCTCTGTACCGAAGTTCGTCCGGCGATGTCTGACTTAACTTACCCTACGAGTTAAATAATTCCACATTTAACCTTTAATCTTTAACCTTCTCATATAAAAAATATTCTTTAATCAACTGATAGATATTAACACCTCATATCATTACCTGCAAGCGAGTCGTCAATTCCCTTTGAATCGAAGTCGAAATTCCTCTGTACCGAAGTTCGTCCGGCGATGTCTGACTTAACTCACCCTACGAGTTAAATAATTCCACATTTAACCTTTAATCTTTAACCTTCTCATATAAAAAATATTCTTTAATCAACTGATAGATATTAACACCTCATATCATTACCTGCAAGTGAGCCAATGCCCTTTGAATCGAAGTCGAAATTCCTCTGTACCGAAGTTCGTCCGGCGATGTCTGATTCAACTCACCCTACGAGTTAAATAATTCCACATTTAACCTTTAATCTTTAACCTTCTCATATAAAAAATATTCTTTAATCAACTGATAGATATTAACACCTCATATCATTACCTGCAAGTGAGCCAATGCCCTTTGAATCGAAGTCGAAATTCCTCTGTACCGAAGTTCGTCCGGCGATGTCTGATTTAACTCACCCTATGTGTTAAATAATTAAATATTACCTGCAAGTGAGTCAATGCCCTTTGAATCGAAGTCGAAATTCCTCTGTACCGAAGTTTGTCCGGCGATGTCTGATTTAACTCACCCTACGAGTTAAATAATTCCACATTTAACCTTTAATCTTTAACCTTCTCATATAAAAAAATATTCTTTAATCAACTGATAGATATTAACACCTCATATCATTACCTGCAAGTGAGTCAATGCCCTTTGAATCGAAGTCGAAATTCCTCTATACCGAAGTTCGTCCGGCGATGTCTGATTTAACTCACCCTACGAGTTAAATAATTTCACATTTAACCTTTAATCTTTAACCTTCTCATATAAAAAAATATTCTTTAATCAACTGATAGATATTAACACCTCATATCATTACCTGCAAGTGAGTCAATGCCCTTTGAATCGAAGTCGAAATTCCTCTGTACCGAAGTTCGTCCGGCGATGTCTGACTTAACTTACCCTACGGGTTAAATAATTCCACATTTAACCTTTAATCTTTAACCTTCTCATATAAAAAATATTCTTTAATCAACTGATAGATATTAACACCTCATATCATTACCTGCAAGTGAGTCAATGCTCTTTGAATCGAAGTCGAAATTCCTCTGTACCGAAGTTCGTCCGGCGATGTCTGATTTAACTCACCCTACGAGTTAAATAATTTCACATTTAACCTTTAATCTTTAGCCTTCTCATATAAAAAAATATTCTTTAATCAACTGATAGATATTAACACCTCATATCATTACCTGCAAGCGAGTCAATTCCCTTTGAATCGAAGTCGAAATTCCTCTGTACCGAAGTTCGTCCGGCGATGTCTGATTTAACTCACCCTACGAGTTAAATAATTCCACATTTAACTTTAATCTTTAACCTTCTCATATAAAAAAATATTCTTTAATCAACTGATAGATATTAACACCTCATATCATTACCTGCAAGTGAGCCAATGCCCTTTGAATCGAAGTCGAATTCCTCTGTACCGAAGTTCGTCCGGCGATGTCTGATTTAACTCACCCTACGAGTTAAATAATTCCACATTTAACCTTTAATCTTTAACCTTCTCATATAAAAAATATTCTTTAATCAACTGATAGATATTAACACCTCATATCATTACCTGCCAGCGAGTCAATTCCCTTTGAATCGAAGTCGAAATTCCTCTGTACCGAAGTTCGTCCGGCGATGTCTGATTTAACTCACCCTACGAGTTAAATAATTTCACATTTAACCTTTAATCTTTAGCCTTCTCATATAAAAAAAATTCTTTAATCAACTGATAGATATTAACACCTCATATCATTACCTGCAGCGAGTCAATTCCCTTTGAATCGAAGTCGAAATTCCTCTGTACCGAAGTTCGTCCGGCGATGTCTGATTTAACTCACCCTACGAGTTAAATAATTTCACATTTAACCTTTAATCTTTAGCCTTCTCATATAAAAAAATATTCTTTAATCAACTGATAGATATTAACACCTCATATCATTACCTGCAAGCGAGTCAATTCCCTTTGAATCGAAGTCGAAATTCCTCTGTACCGAAGTTCGTCCGGCGATGTCTGATTTAACTCACCCTACGAGTTAAATAATTCCACATTTAACCTTTAATCTTTAACCTTCTCATATAAAAAAATATTCTTCAATCAACTGATAGATATTAACACCTCATATCATTACCTGCAAGTGAGCCAATGCCCTTTGAATCGAAGTCGAATTTCCTCTGTACCGAAGTTCGTCCGGCGATGTCTGATTTAACTCACCCTACGAGTTAAATAATTCCACATTTAACCTTTAATCTTTAACCTTCTCATATAAAAAATATTCTTTAATCAACTGATAGATATTAACACCTCATATCATTACCTGCAAGCGAGTCAATTCCCTTTGAATCGAAGTCGAAATTCCTCTGTACCGAAGTTCGTCCGGCGATGTCTGACTTTTCCTCGAGAGCTAGACCCGGTTGTATCGTTTCGCGCGGCTGCCGGCTCCTTTATGGGCCTCTGTGGGTTCCTTTATGAGCTATACGGAATCTTTACAACCGCTGATGCGCGGCTTCGGCAAAATCTACACCGTGCAGAGTTGCTCGGGAACTTGTTTTAAATCTCCCTTGCACGATTTTAAAGCTCGTCCGACTTCAAGTAGCTGGATTTAAACAATGGTTATCAGATCAGTTCATCAGATTATTTAGAACAGAAATTTGCGAAGGATTTTAATTTTAATTTTATTATTTTTTAATTACGTGTAATTACGTTATTAATTTCCTGAAACTTGCCACATTGCTAACAAACTTAAAGTAAATAAAAATAATATATTTATTGTTATATAATTTATTTATAATAATGGAATCGTGAGTTCGAACCCGCGCATTAAACAACATGATCGCATTCAGTGCTGATATCAGTTTTTACTTGAAAATATAGATAGCAAATATATTTTTTCCACTTGAAAATAGCCCGATTCGATTGCGGTGTGAAATGGCAATGGGAAATATCTCACTATTTTTACCTGGATTGGTGTTGGAGTTTAACCCAGCTCACAAAACTGCTTGAGAGCATTAGTTATATATATATATATATATATATATATATATATAACAGCTTTCAAATTGACAAAATCTATGAAAGTATTAGTTGCTAGTATTAACTTCAAGATGATCCGCACTCCAACCAAAGTTTCTTGGTTCTTCTTCCTAAGCTAATACTTATTTTATAAGTTATATCAAATTTTTGTTATAAATTTTTTATTTAGGATCAAAATAAGCAAATACTATGTTATTCTCAGAATTTTGATTCACTTGTCGCTTAGATATAAAATTCTAAAAAAGAAATGAAATTTTACTCATGTATTTCTATAAGAAACTTTGCTTGGAATGCGGATTATCTTAAAGTTAATATTAGGAGCTAAAGTTTTCAGAGAATTTTTTTATCAATTTGGAAGCATTTGAACTCCTGAGAGCCAGGAAATTCTAATACAACCATATTAAGGACCACCATATATATATATATATATATATATATATATATATATATATACCTTAAGTTTTTTTAAAGATTAGACGTATTGTTCGATTGTTTAACAGCCAAAGCGTCAAAAAGAAATATAAATTTATTTAAAATTGGTCAGTTCAGAAGTGAAAACCACTCTACACAATCAATTTAAAAACACACACCAACATCCTAAATCATGAATTATACAATCCTAAATTATAAAACGACGTAAGTTCAGAATAAATTATCAGTTTTTAAAAGTATTTTTGGTTTTGATTCTATTTGAAGAGAGTTAGACCTCATATTTAGACTACTAACTATAGTATAGATATAGTACTGTCGATTAGTTTAAGAGACCTTAATATAATTTTTAGGAATACGTTATTTACTTGTTTCATAAGATGTACTGTTAACTTTAAATTATAAAAGTTATACGTGGGTGGGAAAAAATGACCGACTGAAATTTTATCCTGCCAAAGGTGTAGAAAAAAAATAGTAAACCAAAAATAAATTAAGTTTAGAAATGCAATTGTACAAGAGATAAATTCATATAGATATTCCAAGTCTGCTACTGAATAATTCTGACAGAAGATTAACTAAGTTATAAAACTTACACGTGGCTGGGGTAAAAAGGATCTACTGACTTTTTACCCTGCTAAAGATCTAGACAAAAAAGTAATAAACAAAAAAAAATAAGTTTAGAAAAGCAATTTTGCAAGAGACAATTCATATAAGTAGATATTCCAATTCTGCTACTGAATAATTCTGACAAAATACCAGATCAATATTATATATTTAGCTGTATCAAATTATCTCTGTGAAAAGTGTAGTAATAAAATATATATTTTGCTTTGGTTGACTAAAAAAGCTATTATTTTGTAAAATTCTTTTAAAATTAAATTAAATAAGAATAAGACCTATTTGTCTCCTGGCCGTTGCGTCAACCCTGCTTATGAGATAAAAAGGACCAGGAGAATATTTATTGAGCAATCGCAAAACAACATTTCTATAATGTTTTAGCTGGGAGTGTTACTAAAGATAGTCAGATAGTTGTTTGTTTGATAAGTGTTATTTGTTTTGATCAAGTTGGTTTGGATTTTACAATATAATTGCTCAAAGTCCGATTACACAAATTGGACCTTTGTGTCTCGCCCTACTCTATATTATAATTTTCAATTTATGTCTAAATTTCTTATTTGAAAATATGATATGCAATATTTTGCATATCGTGATTTGCTCTGTCAATCCTCCACCGCATTTATCAAGCTCTTGATGTTTTGAAAAAAACGTAACATCAACTATTGTGACTGTTAAAATTTGAAAGTTAATATTACAAGTATTACAGTGCATATCCTGTAGGATCTTATAGCACAATGTTAATAAACTACAGCAATCACCTAAACTGTAAAAGCTAACGTTTCCAGTTTGTAGTGCCTGTGTTTAGTTTAGCTTCGGAGCTGAATATTATCTTATATTTCTTGAGACGTTCAACTCTACACTTATTTCAAGTTTAAGAACCATGAAAACCACATGCGTTCGTGCCGCCGGCAAATTTTGCTCCTTGTAAACCCGAAATGACGTACTAGGCATAAAGGAAAGAAGCGCCGCCCGCCAATTCAGTTTTATGCCGCAAACACGCGCGCCCGCGGGAACACCGGCTGGGGTGGAATTTCGGTATTGCATCTCTGGTAATATCATTATTAGTTTAAGGTTTTATTGCGGATTTACAGAAAACAGACAAACACGATGATAAAATAATGAAAATACGACTCAAACAAGGCTACTAATGCTTTATATTAAAGTTGACGTGCGACGGTAACAAACGAAAGGGTGCACACAATTTAAGTTTAACAACTAGCTTTTTTAATTGATGTCAGTTGAAGTTATTCATTTAGGGTAGGACGGGGCACAAAGGTCCAATTAGACTTTTAGCAATTATGTTGTGAAAATCAAACCAACTACATCAAAACTCATAACACAATAAAAAAACAACCATCTGATCATGTTCAGTAAAACTCGCAGCTGATTCTTCATTGTAAAGTTTTTTTGCTGTTGTTCAAAAACTTGTAACCTGGTCTTTTTTACCACCTAGGCGGGATAAATTGGGAAGGCCAGGAAGCAATCAGGTCCAATCTCTTATTTTAATTTTAAATGGATTTTACAAATTATTAGATACATTATTTAACTAATGGAAAATTTAATTTTTATGAGTGCATTTTTTACCTAAGTAACACTGAGTATAAGCCTGATCTGGCATTTAGTCAGAAATATATAAAAAATATTCACCTGGTTCTTTTTACCTTATACGCGGGGTAAATAGGGACGGCTAGGGAGCAAACAGGTCCAACCTCTTATTTTAATTCTAAAGAAATTTCACAAATTACTAGGTACATTATTCAACTCATGCAATATAATTTTTATGGGTGCATTTTTTACAAAGCTAACAGTGAGTATAACTTGGCTCTGGTATTGCGTCAGAAATATTTATCAACAGAGTTGCAATAACTAATTATCTGACTTATCTATTGTAAAAATGCTTTCTTAACTTCCTGTAGGATAAGTTATGAAAATAGCAAAAAATTGAACATGGAAATTTTTATATATCTTCACGTTTCAAGGGTTTCTGATTATTTTGGCATACCTTAAAATTAGAAAAAATGGATTCATGTGTGTGTGTGTGTGCATGTATGTGCGGATACAATTTTTCATCGACGACTCCGAGAACACCAATCAACCAATTTGAATAATTCGAAAAACATTCGATTCGTATTGATAAGGAGACGTGCTGATTAGTTTTTGGCAAAAGCAGTTTCAGCGGTTCCAAAGATATGGGACAAAAAGTGCCAAAAATGGTACTTCAATTTTTGAGAGAAAGGAGCGTTCGATTTGAACGATTCAAAAAATATTGTATTTGTTTTGACAAAATGGTAAAGAACTGGTGAAATTCATGAGAAGGTAGGATTAGCGGTTTTCCAAACCCAATAAAATTTGCCAAAAAAAATGCCATTTGTCGAACAAAAATGATCATTAGACATAAGCACATCAAGTTATTACATTTTTTATAGATATTTTAATAATAACACTAAATTTTGTTCACATTTCTATGAGTTCCGTTACGTTTTAAAAATCTCAACTATCTTTTTTTTTTCAAAGTGAAATAATGCTTTTTTTACGGAAAGTTCCTGCAATTTGCCTAAAAGCGCGATGTCATGCACCACCAGTTGTTAACATCTTTATCAGTGTAAAAATATATGTGGTTCTTTTAACCCCAACTACCTGTAAGTTTTTATAGAGGTTATATAAAATAATCTGTTGAATCTAACTTAAAGACAACAATGCATCTTATAAATTTTTTATGTAATGTTGACTTCAGCTATACTAAGGTCTCGTAAACTAAACAACAGTGCTCACACCAAAAAAAAAAACAACGAAAGAAAACACTTTTGTTGTGGATTTAAACATTGCCGCTTATCACCCGAAAGCAACGTCGTAAAAATCAAGGTGATGGCTGGCTAAATTTTTTTACCCTTTACTCTTAAATATTGTAGTTAAAAATTTCTATGTTTTATTGATTTTTCAAATACCGGCAATGGATATTTTTACCCTTTAAGCCCTGCTCTACTCTACATGTAATATAGCCATTAATTTTTATCATACTATTAACAATATCTTTTCGTAGCCGTATTTAAAATAAACAATTTTTGTGCAATAATTCTCAAACACAAATGCTTTTCAGGCGAGTTGTATCAAATTTAACGCTTAATGCACATCGCCCCGACATGGCCCGAATGTGCTATCTGCATTACATTTTCAATATTGTTGCTCTCTCGAAACAATATCGATTTACAATGCATCGAGCTCCGAACGAAAAAAGAAACATCGAAAGGGCTTCAGTCAGAATTTAGACCGACGTACAGTGTTATTATTTTTGCGCTTTCAAATAAAACAAATGGTACTATGAACTATTCTAATAGAAAGAATTATCGGCGGTAAATCGGGCTTGTTTAATGACATAGTACCTTGTTATTCCGGATGTATGTCATCTAATATTTATAAAAAGTTTTTATAAAAAATGCATTTTTAATTACATAAATTTTTCTGTTCAATTTCTTGGGAATAAAATAAATGCAAAATACTGCCATTAATATTAAAGTTTCTCTATTTTTATATTGTAATTAATCAGTTTGTATCTAAAAATTTAAAATAGCTCTAATTTAAACATGGATAAAAAAATCTATCTGAGTGTGGAAACACGTTTAATAATTATAATAATTATAAATAAAAAATCTATAGCACATTAATTTGGTTAAAACAACAAAAAAAATCTGAATATTTTTCAATAATATTTGTACAACCACGATTTTAATTAATTTTAATTTCACACACTTAAGTTTATGTAGCATGCTCGTATTAACTTTAGGATGCCGCTGAAAAGGATACTAATTAATAATTGCAATCTGCTAGCAAAAATAATAGAGAAAGGGTGAGCACAAAGGTCTAATATGACTTTGAGCAATTATATTGTGAAAACCAAATCAATTATATCACGAGAAAACACGTATCAAACAAACAATAATCTGACTACGTTCAATAAAACATCTAGCTAATTTATCATTGTACAAATATTTTTAACCTTGTTTTTTTTACCCCATAGATGGAGGAATTTGAAACGGCCAGAGGGCAAACAGTTCTAATGTCTAATTTTGAAAAAAAATTACAAAATAATAGCTATATTATTTAACCAATACAAAATATAAAGTTTCATAGAGCTAACACTGTTTATACCCTTGATCTGGTCATTAATATTCATCAGCAGATATGAAATAACTATTTATTTAATTTGTCTCTTGTAAACTGTTATTCTAACTTAATTCACTTTTCTATTTATTATTTTTTATTAATAATTATTTTGTCAGAATAAAAGTTCAGTTGGCTCTTCTTACCCACCCTCGCTGGGTGGCTAACTTAAATTTAACATTACATCTTATAAAACAATTATAAACATATACATAAATTAAAGTCTTGTAAACTACACAACAGTATTCACAACGGACAACGAAAGAACATACTTTTGTTATGGATTTTCAAACATTTTCGTTTTTCTCCTGAGAGCAAAGTCGTATGAATCAAGGTTATACATTTTTTTCATCAACTTTCAAATATTGTTTTGGAAAAATCCTTATTAACTTCCCGTAGGGTAAGTTATAGTAATCGCAAAAAAATCGAAAATGAAAATTTTTATATATCTTTACGTTTCAGAGGTTTCTGAACATTTTGGCATACCTTAGAAAAAATGGATGTATGTGTGTGTGTGTGTGTGTGTGTATGTATGTGTGTGTATGTATGTGCGGATACAAATTTTCGTCGACGATTTCGGGAACACGGATCAACCGATTTGAATAATTTCGATCGATAAAAAATCGATTCGTATTGGTAAGGAGACGTGCTGATTAGTTTTTCGCAAAGGCAGGTCTAGCCGTTCCGAAGATACGGGGCAAAAAGTGCCGCAAACGGTAACTCAGTTTTTAAGAGAACGGAGCGTCCGATTTTAATAATTCAAAAAACATTTTACTTGTATTGACAAGGTGAAGAATTGATCAAATTTTCATGAAGGCAGGTCTAGCGGTTTCGGAGATCTAACGAAAAAAGTAAAAAAAAATGCCATTTTGCGGTCAAAAATGATCATTAGACATATGCACATCAAATTATCAGATATTTTATAAAGATTTTAACAATAAGTATAAATTTTGTTTACATTCCTATGGGTTCCGTACCAATGTTTATCCGTTAGACAGCGACGCGGCGCTTACGCGCTTTATATTTTGTTTCTATGCAGTTGCGACAGTACGATTGCTTTGAAAAAAAGTTCAGATCTTCCAAAATATGTCAAAATAAAGAAAACATTTTTTTTTTCAAAAAAAAAAAAATTTTTTTTTAAATTTTTTTCAGATTTTTTTTTTTTTTTAAATTTTTTTTTCAAGAAGAAGTAATTCTTTGTCCAATTTATAGTTTCTCAAAAATCTTACTTTTGCAAAGTAAAATTTTTTCAAAAATGTTAATCGTTTTTAAAAAAATAATAATTTTTGGTACGGGAAGTTCCAGCAATTTGCCTTAAGGCACGATGCCCTAATTGCCTTAAGACAGAATTCCACTTACAGCTAGTTTTTCCTGGTTTTAAGATATCGGTGGTGTAGCTTTTTATCGGTGGACCTTTAAGCTCCCCCTTACGCTAGTATAAAATAATCCTACTTCAGATACTAAATATAAATAAACTTGACAAGCCAGATACAATTTTTGTTATTAATAACAACTTGTATATAAATAAATAAATAGCTAGTTAATAATTACCGCAATTTTGATAAGTTAATCTGCGATCCGCGTCGTAGGTTGTCAGTCATGGGACTTCTCTTCCTTGATTATTTTTACGTTTCGGTGTAAAAGTTGTCGTGTACTACGAAATCTTCGAAAGTACTACGGCTCGCACCGCGACGCAGTCTGCGAATTTGAATTCATGAATTATTCAACGCGCCCGACACTAAACGCCGCGATGCGGTTGCCGTATCTGTCATACTTGTCACCGATGGAATAAGATATCGCAAGAAATATATATATATATATATATATATATATATATATATATATACTAGCTGACCCGACAGACGTTTGTACCCACGTCTACAATTTAGTTACAATTTTTTTAATATCCTATCCTATTCTTTTAAATATTCTATTTAATGTCCTTCTATTTATGGTCTTACCATAAGCTATATACAAATTGGAGTTGCAGTTTTTTGATCATTATAATAATTTCAGAAAAATAATTAGGGGGAAGTCCCCGAGTGCCGGACACCTAAGGTTATTTATAAATAAATCAAAAAATATTTTACGAAATGTTTATTAAATTATGATTTATGTTAGATAACAAAGTTCGAAATCAAACTAAATAAAAAAACGCAATCTTTGCTAAACAATAATTAATACTATCAATCAAACTTTGGTAACAAAAAATATGATTTTACAAAGTGGCACCTAGCACTGGACATTTCAAAATAACCAGAATTGAACACATATGTAGCCATCTCCATACTCTGAAATGATGTTTGTGTTTGACGAATATTCTTACATATTGCAAAAAAATCACTAATTATCTACCCTTTTGGCTGGGCCATACCGATGCTCTCAGCTGGAGCTTCATCATAAGATTTGAATTCTCTGACTAGAAATGTATGGAGGTATGTAGTGACCGTTAGCACTCATACAAAACAAAATTAAATAATAAATTACGTCAATTCTTACAAAAAATATCAATATGTTTACTTCCGGCGCTAAGGGACGACTTAGTGTTCGGTGCTAAGGGACAGACAATTTTGTTCATTTTGTGGTACCTACTAAAATTGCTTAAAATATCTAATAATATTCTACCATTTTACGGATAACAATCAAGTACTAGTTTTATTTTTGATTTCCACTAAAATATAAATGCATAAATACACTAGAATTACTTTCATTGATATTTAGGTGACGCCGTGTTTTTGCGCCTAAAACAACAAAGGGTTGCTTCCGCCGTGGCCGTGTGCGTCACAGGTGAGTCTTGGCGCGTGATCCAGCACCTGTGTGCTCCCCGCGCCCCTTTCACTTGTACTTTAAAATTAAAAGATTTATACTCGCTTAAATAATACGTTTTAAATAGAGTGTCCGGCTATAGGTTCCGTCCGGCGTTACGAGAATTTCCCCTATAGTATTTACGATAAAAGAACAATATCGCCTTTGTAATTTCCAACCAATATAATCGCTTCAATTATTCATATAATATATAATAGTCTATAATTTTTATAATCGCGTACCCTATATCAGTTGCTTTTTGGCAATTACAATTTCTAAATTACATTTTTCTTACAAATAATTTAATAAACATTATTACTTTAGTTAAAATCTTGGGTGAATTAATTTCTAAAACCTAGTTCATATGGCACTATCCCAAAACTTGCTAAATATTTCATATCCGACGCCAAGTAAATGAATTTTTGACACATGAAAAAAATATAAGTTAGAAATATATGTTAGTTAGAGAATAAGTCAATTTATTGGAAAGAAATAATAATAGTATCAATATATAACCTATTTTTTATTCAGTCTTTTTTTTCTCAAACAACCCCAACAGTTGTCCTATCTCTGGGACGATTTTTTATTACAATTTCTGTAAAAGTAATAATTTTTTATTTATATAAAGCAATGCCAGGCAAAGGCTATTTATACAAAAAAGCATGTTGCTGCTTGACACGAGGCTGCTCGAAGCGGGTAACGAACCTGCGACCTCTATATATGTGTGTGTGTATATAATTTGGATTTGAAAAATGTTTGGTCATTACGGTGAAAAATATTGATATTTTCAAAAAAAGATATCCCTTGGCATTAAATAGAATAATTTAAAAAAACTAATTATTTGAAA
Source organism: Ctenocephalides felis (assembly GCF_003426905.1). Lineage (NCBI taxonomy): Eukaryota > Metazoa > Arthropoda > Insecta > Siphonaptera > Pulicidae > Ctenocephalides > Ctenocephalides felis. Next base: position 103,699,339 of record NW_020538040.1, read on the forward strand.
AAAAAGGTTTTCAGTTTTCGTTATAATTTAAAAATCTAGTATCTTTATATTTCTGAAAGTTCTGAAACACAGATACTGAAGTGTTTTTTTTATAAAAAAATACTAATAAGAAAACAAATCTAAGAATTAAAACTATAAAATTTGAGAGAATTGTAGGAAACCATTGCTATTTTTAGTAACTGATTTTATAATCCATTTTTATTAACAATAGTAATTTAATATTACTAAAAATACTATCTATTATTTGTCGTTCTCTATAATTTGTTGTAAAAAACTGTAGCTATTTACTTACCTTTTGATATTTAGATATTTTTCACTTTGTACACTAAAATCTCATATAAGTTCAGGAAAACACTTCAATTGAAGAGCGTATTGAATCGTAAGTCAAACTAATCCACTTCCTTCTGCGACGAATGAAATCTTAATAGCTTCATTCCTATTTCGGAGTAACTTATATATTAAAATTTTTATATATGTGTATATATATATATATATATATATATATATATATATATATATATTATGCGTGTGTATGTGTGCATGACCTCACAAATCTATAGTTTACATTATTTCTAATTGCATTTCATTTTGTAAATATATATTCACTCTATGTACTTCATTATTTTATCTCACTCGCCGTTAATTATTGTATAAATATATTTTATATAGCGGCTGAACCGATTTATGTAGTTAGAAATATTCGTATTGACTATTGTAATTTCCATTTACATCTTGAATATCAAATAAAAACTTTAATTAAAATTATTTTAATATCAATTATAGTTATAACAAATAACTCATTGTTCATAAAAATACCTAAAAAGTTTTTTTAGAATTCATTAACTTTCCGTAGGTAGTTAAAGTAATGGGCCGAAAATCGAAAATGACAATTTTCGTTGGCACAACTCAGAAAAAATGTGTGTGTGTGTATGTGTGTGTCTTTTGTGTGTTCGCATTTTTCGTTCACGTTTTCGGGCGCACGGATCAACCGATTTGAATGGTTTAAAGAACATTCGATTCCTATTGATAGGGAGATGTACTGATTAGTTTTTGGCAAAGGCAGGTCCAGCCGCTACGGTTATACGGAGCAAAGAGTGCAAAAAATAGAAATCGAGGTTTTGAGAGAACGGAGTATCCGATTTGAAAGATCAAAAAAAAAATCAATGTGTAATGATTGTGAGAAGTTGCGTTTAGTTTTTGGCACAGGTAGGTCCAGCCGTTTTAGAGATACCGAGATAATTGTGCAAAAAATGACAGTTTTTGAAAGAATTTAGCATCTAATTTAAATGATTCAAAAAATTTTCTGCTTGTTTTGACAAAATAATTACTTTTGGAAAAAAAATATCTCAAAATTTTTCTTTTGTTTGTATATCAAAAATTTTAATTCTGGCTAAAGTTCTAAAACTCACATATATACTTTAAATAAATTATTTTAACTTTGTGTTTTAGTTTATATAATTTTTATAAATATCAGACAATATTATAGTATTTATAATAATCTATTTCAAAACATTTAATATTTCTCAAAGATTTCGTTACGGTACGGGAAGATCAGCAATTTGCCTTAAGGCTAAAGTTCTAAAACTCACTTATATACTTTAAATAAATTATTTTAACCTTGTATTTTAGTTTATATAATTTTTATGAATATTAAACAATGTTATAGTATTTATAATAATCTATTTCAAAACATCTAATATTCCTCGAACATTTCGTTACGGTACGGGAAGTTCAGTAATTTGCCTCAAGACACGATGCCATATACAACTAGTTAATTTTTTATTTAATCAGTATGACATTTCACAATGGTAATTTTTGCTTTTCAAAAAAAATCGTTATTCTTAAATCATAAATGTTACTGTACCTTGAATCAGAATCCACTGCATCAGTATGTGCTAATACACGTATTTAAAAGATATAAAATTTGCGAATTTTTAGAAAAAGTACAAAAATGTATAAAAAGCATTTCAAGTTTAGAAAAATATAAAAATATGTTGTCAATTGTTTCTATGACAGAGGTGTCATATAAACACATTCTAACAAACGAAATAATTGAACAGTGACAAAAAGTCAAATTTATTTTGTTTACTTTAAATTATAAGTGCTTGTAAAATTATTCTAATATGGTCTTACATAAATGAAAGACATAATTAACGCGTTATTTTAGTTTATATAATTTTTATAAATATTAGACAAAATTATAATATTTATAATAATCTATTTCAAAACATTTAATATTTCTCGAAGATTTCGTTACGGTACGGGAAGATCAGCAATTTGCCTTAAGGCTAAAGTTCTAAAACTCACTTATATACTTTAAATAAATTATTTTAACTTTGTATTTTAGTTTATATAATTTTTATAAATATTAGACAGTGTTATAGTATTTATAATAATCTATTTCAAAACATTTAATATTTCTCGAAGATTTCGTTACGGTACGGGAAGTTCAGCAATTTGCCTTAAGGCACGATGCCATATACAACTAGTTAATTTTTTATTTAATCAGTATGACATTTCACAATGGTAATTTTTGCTTTTCAAAAAAAATCGTTATTCTTAAATTATAAATGTTACTGTACCTTGAATCAGAATCCACTGCATCAGTATGTACTAATACACGTATTTAAAAGATATAAAATTTGCGAATTTTTAGAAAAAGTACAAAAATGTATAAAAAGCATTTCAAGTTTAGAAAAATATAAAAATATGTTGTCATTTGTTTCTATGACAGAGGTGTCATATAAACATTCTAACAAACGAAATAATTGAACAGTGACAAAAAATCAAATTTATTTTGTTTACTTTAAATTATAAGTGCTTGTAAAATTATTCTAATATGGTCTTACATAAATGAAAGACATAATTAACGCGTTGATATTCTGTCAATTTTATCTGGTGCTAGGTGATATTGTAAATTTATTGAATCCATCTGTGTAGAAACATTGAATTTATTCATGGGTTGCCCGAAATTACTTTACCAGCGATCCAGTACTTCTATAACATCTTTTAGAATATATCAGTTATCAATATAGAATGAACTATGATTTATAGGAACGTTACCAAATGGAATCAATCACATTCTACAATATAAATGATATATTTGATTTTGTCTTGAGGGAGTTTCCTCCAAGGGAGTCCTCCTTATATCGTCATCAAGGCGTCGCTTGCTTCTCTTCTCCTATTGTTATTCTCCTCGCGCTTCCTTCGACACACTGCATTAGACGGGAAGCTGTCGGATTGAACTTTTCAATCAAAAAACGACTTCGTTTTACACCACATTACTAAAGTAAAACTTCATAGTTTTATATACATACAGTTTTATATATATATATATATATATATATATATATATATATATATATATCAGGGTGGTCCTTAATATGGACATTTTCGAATTTTCTTGCTCCCAAGGGCTCAAATGGTTCCAAATTGATTAAAAACAATTCTCTGAAAGTTTTAGCTCTTAATATTAATTTTTAGATAGAGCGCAATATAATCAAAGTTTTGTATGAAAATAGCAGGAAAAACTTTTCAAAAATTTTGCAGCGCGTCGAATTTTCAATAAAAAATTACACGAATTTTCATTTTTATTTAATTTGGCGCTAAGTTATACCAAAAAAGTTTTTTTTTAAATTGCAAAATTTTTTCCCTGCTATTTCCATATGAAGTTTGATTGAATTGCGTTCTATCTAAAAGGTAATATTAAGAGCTAAAACTTTCAGAAAATTGTTTTTTATCAATTTGGAACTATTTAAGCCCTTGGAAGCAAGAAAATTCAAAAATGTCCATATTATGGACCACCCTAATATATATATATATATATATATATATATATATATATATATATATAAGTAGGTTAGAGCGGGGCTTAAAGGTCCGCGGGTAAAAAGGTTCACCACCGATATCTCAAAAGCAAGTAATGTGATGAATTTTTTAACAACATTTGAAAGTAGAGAGAAAAAGATGTATAATCAGCTATCATTTCTAGATACTTACGACGTTGCTTTCTGTAGATAAAGAGCAATTTATAAAAATCCATAACAAAAGATAATTCTTATGTTGTTAGTTTTTTAGGTTGTGAGCATTGTCAATTAGTTTTCGTGAACCTAATGTAATTTTTAAGTATGCTTATTTTAAGTTAGATTCAAAAGTAATTTATAAAACCTCAAAAAAAGCGTACACGTGGGTGAGGTGAAAAGGACTAACTGAACTTTTACCCGGGCAAAGGTGTAAAGAATAAAATGTAGTGAACCAAAAAATAAATTAAGTTAAAATACAATTTCACTAGATATATATTAAATAAATAGTTATTCCAACTCTGCTGCTGACTATTTCTGACAAAATACCAGATCAAAGTTATATAAAATTCCTTCATAATTAAAAATATGAATAACGTCTGTTTATCTTCTGGTCGTCCCATTTCACCTTGCCTATGGGGTAAAAAGGACCAGATAAAAAACACTCAAAAACTACATTTAGGTATCACAAATCGCGCAAAATCAAAAAATCTACCGACAACATAAAATATATTTGTTTTGAATATTGATACATGGTTGTTCATATCATGATAGCAATGACGTAAAAATCTTTACTTCTTTTGTCTTCTACTCTAAAATAACATCATTGAACAATTATATACTCTAATTATTTTTAAAATAATTATGATGGATCTTTTTGCCCGCGGATCTTTAAGTTCCGCTCTACCCTATATTTATATTCTTGAGATAGTTACATTAATTAAAAATCAAAAAGTTTAGATAATCTTTACTGTTTCGACAAATAATTTGTTGGTGGATATTTGATAATGTTTTTTAAATTATATTCACAAAATACCTAAACTTTTAGGTATTTTATGACCTATAGTATTTTCACGCTAAAGCAAAACCAACATTTCCTTTTTCGAATACAAATCTACAGTTGCCTTTTTAATAGTGATTGGCCAAAAGCAATGACTCAAAAGGCCATTTTTATTCAGAAACATATTGCCATTTATATTTTCAATTGAAATCCTTTTCCATTACTGCATGACAACAGGCTGTCCAAAGTGAGTATCAAACCTGGAACTTCTATTTGGAAGCCTAATGTTCAAATCACTAACACATAGGGAAGCTAGATTTAATAATTAGTGTAACATGTGTAATGGCCATAAAAAAACTAACATATAGTAAAGGAAACAAGGATAAAATCGTATATATATATAAAATGACAAGGAGGCCTTATTTAAAATCGACAAGTTTTAGTAACATTTTTACGACTGTATAACACAAAAAAGATATAACTACAAACCTGTCAGATGTTTAGCGTCATTGTCACAGTCTGGTTTGCAGATTGAGTTCCTTCAAACATGTATCTCGCCTTCAAAAGTTTATTTTAAATGTGGATTTTTATGTTTTTTGTGAATCTATTTATTGATATTCTTAATTATTTCAAATGAAATCAATTAACTTTTGCTGGAATACTCATGATTTGTGATTAGTTTTATTGCAATAATCAAGTATTTTGGTGGAATTTTGATTAATTATTCATTTTTGTTGAATTTCGGACAAAATGACTCATAACTTACTAAATAACTGACAAAATACTTATACAGTGATCAAAATGATATGGTACTATTTTGCAAACATTATAGGGCAAAGAAAAATATAAGTTTTCAAAGATCCACAGCTAAAAAGAAGAGACTTGCATTCGTGGTAAAACCCTCTGAGCTTGGCTAAGATTGGTTACAATGTATGACTTGTATCCTTTGGGTTTATGCTTCATATGCTAATGTCGCAAAAAGGACAAAACGGTTTATTTGCAAAATTCTTTCTTAAAAATTAACATCTAAGTATGTCCTTACCCTATATGTACTGGTAGTCAATAAACCAAAAGTGAGTAAAAACGATTGAGACTAGTTATAATATCATTAAATAAATAAATTTCATTAAAAAACAGAATACTTTTTCTACTAAACTTGTCATCCAAAAGAATGATACTTTAAAGTGAAGAACCATTCGAGGCAACTTTTTAAAAAATCTGAGCGCTTCAGTAAGATACCTTACAAAGAGGGAATAAATATGAAACCGTAAATTAAAAACTAAGAGTGATAATTTGTACTAAATCACTAATCAGTCAAACAATCAATGAATAGTGATCGTAATCGTTCCCCTGTCTAATATTCTGCCATCCCGATGGGCACAAAACATGTACGTACACAAGGCGAACGAGAGCGCGGTTCGCGGTAATGCAGTTCAGTGTTTTCCCGCACATGCCTCGGGTTCGAAATCTCAGACTTTTCAAGCATCTTTGTATTTATTTATTTTTTAGTTCCTATCCTCGCTTGTTGTTGTACTACTTGTTGGGTTGGGTTTCGTTTTTGTTTTATTTTCTGCTCTTTTATTCCGTTTGCACTAGTTGATTTTTAACGAAATCCACTGACACGTGGATACTGGTACTACCTTGTTTTCAAACAAAAGAGTTTCGAAGTTTTATGCAATTTAATATCTGCAATGATGTTTATGAATTCATAAACAAAACATACGCACACTCGCATATGTATGTATGTGAAATAAACTATATATATTTTTTCACGAAATATCACCTTGATATACTAACCACTTCGATATGGCGGTGTTTACCGTTATACTCTATTATATATATACATATATACACATAATATATATAAGCATACACAGAATGTCGTCATAACCGATAACAGTTCCTATTAATTCTCTTATAAATAATCGGACAATAATTAAACCGAGTCTAAGAATTTATATGAAGTTATAAATAATATGAAATAGCATTCGTTATCAAGAAATGACATTAGCGTTTTGTAAAAGCAGAAATATAAATCAAGTTCTAATATTTCTTAAATATACAATATCTGCAATTAGTAAATTTTAATCGTTGCATGACTAATGTTTTGTGACTAAAGTTCGTGACTAATATGAACAATAACAATTCGAGAACATACGATATCAAACTTTAAGAAATTCTTATGTTGTGTTGAAGAAAACTGGTGGATTATGGTGAAGAAATATGAGGATATATTGACAAAAAAATATAAGATTGGCAACACCTGCCACACAATATATTAAACTAAGTTAGTATCAAGGTGTCTATAAAGAAAATGAATAGTTTATTAAAAAATAGCGCAAAGAACGCGAATACTGAAAATTTCAACAACAAAACAGAACATAAGAGCATAAAAAACTAGTGGTGCATAGCAACGTATCTTAAGAATAATTGCTAGAACTCGTACCGTAGTTCGAAATTTTTAATTTTAATTTTGAAAATTTTAAAATTTCTTGAAAATTTCTTTGGTTGATCTAGACTATCAAAAATATCCGATTTCCAATCGCCAAATGGCATTTTCTTCTGCATTTCCAAAACTGCTGGAACGGCCTTTGGGAAAATTTAATCAATTCTTCATTAATTATTCAAATAGGATGCTCCGTTTTCTCACAAACTTAAGTGCCATTTTCTGCACTCTTTGCCATGTATCTGCAACAACTTTTGACAAAAACTAATTAGCACGTCTGCTTATCAATAGGAATCGAATGCTTTTTGAATAATTGAAATTGGTTGAGCGGTGCATTTTTGTCTTAGTTATGTCAAATTTTCATAGACCTTTGCAGGATATGTAAAAATTTTCATTTTCGATTTTTGTACGATTACTATAACTTACCTTACGGGAAGTTAAAAACAAGTTATAAAGTCTGTCTATACTAATACATAATATGAAATGGACCAATAAAGTCACTAATTAAGAATTAATGTGAAGATTAGGACAGCAAAAATGAATGTACCTACTGAATACAAAAAAAAATTGGCTGTAGGTCCAGCCAACATTGCAAAAATAGTATCTTTCGCAGAAAAATGTCGAAGAAAATATGATACTGAAAGGATTAGGGCGAAACGATGATTGATTAAAAATATCTAAAAGAAGATTGAAGACTTGCGTGAGCAAGGAAAATACAGATAATTGAAAGCCGATGTACAAGATATGTAAGTATTTCAGAAAAAGTTTAAAACGTATAATACACGAAAATAACAGAATAATGCTTTCACATTGTGTATCTATTTTTGGGCTAAACACCAATTCTTATTATTATAAACATCACAATTCTCCTGAGCATATGCATGTTAACTACATCTCCAATACGCTAATTTATCTCGTTATATTTTGTTGCGTATCTTTTAGACGGCGTGGTGGTTGTATATTATTTCGGTGCCTTGTAATTTTTTTACCGTAAAATTATGCTGTATCTACCCCTGTGTTTATGTTTCTATTTCGTTTAACCGTCATTCGTGTGTTCTTTTTTTACCTCTAGTTCAGCGGAGGAGATCGTAATCTAATTTATTTCATTGCCCCTTGATTCTTTGTGTACAAAATTATGTTTTAACATTGAAGTCAGTGAATGTACTGTTTCTGTATTGTTTTTTACTTGTTTCGAATTTATACATACATATATATATATATACATGTATATATATATATATATATATATATATATATATATATAAATATGTGTGGGTGTTTTGCATAGCTAATCATAAACTAACAATTAGTTTTATATAATTTAACACTATATTAGTTATGTCAAACTTGAATGTATTCACTCTTTATCTTTCACACATTTTTTAACTTCCCGTAGGGCAAGTTATAGTAATCGCAAAAAAATCAAAAATGAAATTTTTTATATATCTTTACGTTTCAAAACCTTCTAAACATTTTGGCATACCTTAGAAAAAATGGATGTATGTGTGTGTGTGCGTGTATGTGCGTGTGTTTGGATACAAATTTTTGTCGACTATTTCGGGAACACGGATGAAGCGATTTCAATAATTCAAAAAAACATGCGATTCGTATTGATAAGGAGACGTGCTGATTAGTTTTGGCAAAGGCAGGTCTAGCCGTTCCGAGTATATGGTGCAAAAAGTGTCAAAAACAGTAACTCAGTTTTTAAGAGAACGGAGCGTCCGATTTGAATAATTCAAAAAACATTTTACTTGTATTCACAAGATGAAGAACTGATCAAATTTTCATGAAGGGAGGTATAGCGGTGTCGGAGATCTAGTAAATAAAGTAAAAAAAATGCCAAAAATGATCATTAGACATATGCACATCAAATTATCAGATATTTCATAGAGATTTTAACAATAAGTATAAATTTTGTTTACATTCCTATGGGTTCCGTACCAGTGTTTATCCCTTAGACGTCGACGCGGCGCTTCGATATTTTGTCTTTGTGCAGTTAAAGCAGTACGGTTGCTTTGAAAAAAAGTTCAGAATTTCCAAAATATTTCAAAATAAATTTTTCTTCAAAAAGTATTTTTTTTCAAAAAAAGTAAGTTTTGTCAAAAATTTATAGTTTCTCAAAAAAATGAATAAATCTAATTTTTTCAGAGTAATTTTTTTTTCAAAAATGTTAATCTTTCCAAAAAAAATAATTTTTGGTACGGAAAGTTCCAGCAATTTGCCTTAAGGCACGATGCCATGCGCCCCACTAGTTTTATTTAACATTCAGTCCAATCAAATAGTACAATTTTATATTATTTGTGAAAAATGACGGATCTGCACAGTTCTGTTTATTGCGTCGGCCTGCGTGGCAGTAACTATAACAATATTATGCAGGACAGTTTACATGTCCATTGGAGACAAAAAATATTTTAATATCGTTAAAGTAATTCTATTGAAAAACTCCGTTCCAAGTTACCTCCGCTACAGATAACTCCTAGTTTTCCTATTTATGTAAACATACATACATAAACACACACTTATATATATATATATATATATATATATATATATATATATACAAGAGATAAATTAAATAAATAATTATACCAACTCTGCTGATCATTATTTCTGACAAATGATCAGATTAAGGTTATTTACAGTCTAATCTCTATAAAAATACACCGATTAAATTTATGTTTTGCATTGGTTGAAAAATGTATCCACTATTTCGTAAAATTTTTTTAAAATTAAAATGTATGTTTGCCACCTGGCCATCCCAATTTACCTCGTTAATCAAAAAAATAGGATAAAGTTACAATTTTTTTCAAAATCACAATGTCAGATAGTTGTTTGTTTTATATGTGTTATACGTTCTGATATAATTGGTTTGATTTTTACCATATAATTAGACCTTTGTGCCCTGCCATATATATATATATATATATATAAACGTATTGTTGTTTACATAATACTATGTGGCGATATCAAGCAGGCTGGATTTGTAAAAACAATCGGACATGTCATGTATATTTTTGATATCGAAATATTTTTACAGTTAATAAATTTATATTTTTTTTATTATGTTGGGAGTTTCTAATTTTATATATTATAATAATATAAATTTATTAACTGTAAAAACAATCGGACATGTCATGTATATTTTTGATATCGAAATATTTTTACAGTTAGTAAATTTATATTTTTTTTATTATGTTGGGAGTTTCTAATTTTATATATTATCATAATCATTACTACTCCCACATTGGTGACTCACGACGATGGAGATGAAGATGAAGGAGTTTTATTTTTCGAGGATTTAAGAAAAATTGAATTTGACGCAGCACCATAGTCACTGGTCTTCAGAGACGACCTATAAGGTACGTCCAGTCCAATCCATCATAGTTAACGCACTTACTATCTGGATCAGACTTCCGAGGTTACTCATTTGGTATACCCAGACCTCAGTGTCTATTGCTGACAGAAAAAATAATTTGGAGCCTGAACTTCTCATTGGAATGCAATTCAACCTCTCTTTCTCTGTTAACTCAACAAATCGTCTTATAATGCTACCTCCCATTATCGGTGACAACTACGAATCAAAACAAAATTTGACATAATTTATTGGATTCCACAATTCTGGACTCTTATGTCAAAGAAACCAATGATCCTGATTTGGATAAAGAGCCAACTTCTTTCTCTGATCGGAACTCATCAGATACGAATGCAACGCTTGCAGAAATGGAAACTGTACCCATAAATTATGCATTCTAAACATTAAGTTATTCTGATATAACTAATACCCATTAGATCGAGAACATTATGCAGAATATGGAGTTGATGGCAGGTCAAATCACCACATACGGTGGATCTGCTGACGAAACATGGAAATTTGTAATTGACCAGTATTACAACACTGGTCTGCTATAATCTGCTTTCCCACCACATTTTTATAACGTGTTTCCCTGTATTTTTTTTTTAAACTGTGAGATCAACACTGGGCAGGGAGTGTGTGGCGATATCAAGCAGGCTGGATTTGTAAAAACAATCGGACATGTCATGTATATTTTTGATATCGAAATATTTTTACAGTTAATAAATTTATATTTTTTTTATTATGTTGGGAGTTTCTAATTTTATATATTATCATAATCATTACTACTCCCACAACTATACTGATTGCAATTATTTCGAAATGAAAACATGATTTTTATGCAGCCGGTTGCTAAAAAAATTAATTAGTATTTTTTACAATTATTTCAAATACATATACAAGTAAATTGTTTTTGTTATAGATGTACCTAAAACAGGGTTGGTGAGATTTAAATTATAACGGGTTTGTGGTAAGTTCAGTAACTGAAAAATCAAAAAGATAAATATCCAAACATATCTAAAATATTATATGTTTGCATAAATTAACCTTTTAGTAGTGTTTATAATATTCTGTTTTTACCAACCCATTTTTTAACTAAAATTATAAGAAGAGCAATTTAAATTAGCTTTTTTGTCAAAACTGCAGGACATCCGTTTTGTCACCTTGAAAATAACATATTCATTTACGAAATGTAAGAAGACCACGATATCAAAAATATAACAATTAATTTTAATTTTGCAATATATAAAAGCTGTGTATAACAATAATTTGAAACCAATTACCCATTATAGATTGAATCCCTATACGGAAACAATTCAAATATGTTTTATGTCCAAATCATGTAACTATTCTAAGATTACAATGTTTTAAAAAGAAAAATTCCAAAAATCGGCGTCGAATCTAGAATATCAGACTTAAGGGAATATAATGCGCGGAAAGCGAACGCGTTCATCAAGTTAATCTATCTCTGACGGAACTGCCTTTTTTCGGTTCCAGTCACAAGACAGAGGCGGACTTGGACCCGCCCTAGTAGTTCTGATTGCTTCTTGTATAATTCTCTGCACGAGATTAATTCTACGAAAACAAATTAAATGCATGTATTTTTTAGCTGAAGTTTCCACAAAAATAATAGTCGCGACAAAAGTTATAAGTGGTAAACAATTAAATTATTTTATATAAGATAGATATCAAATTAAAAGCTAGAACATGAAATTGTTTAGCACTTAAAAGAATAATAATTGTAATAACTAATGTATGCATTCTGTTTTTCTTATATTACAGCAAATGTTATTTATATCTGGATTTACTTTTAACTTTGGATTCCAATTCTGGATTAACTTTTAGTAAAATAATAGTACGTTATCAAGTACTTTACTTTTAAATTTATTTTAAATATTCATCACTGTTTTATACTTTAAACCGAGGGTAAAATTTCAGTTAGTTCTTGTCACCCGAGAGTAATATATAAAAAGTTGAATCTAACTTAAAAACAACAATACATATTATGAAACTATTATTAATTAACGTATAAGTAAATATTATTTTAAGGTCTCGTAAACCAAACAACAGTTATTACAGCCAAAAAAATGAACAACGAAAAAAAAACATTTGTTCTGAATTATAAAACATTGCCATTTGTATCCGATTAGCGACGTCAAAAGAATCAAGGTTATGACTGGTTATACATCTTTTGTGTTCTCTACTTTCAAATATTGTTATTAAAAAATTCCTAACTAACTTGATTTCGAAATGTAGGTGGTGAACCTGTTTGCCCGCGGGCCTTTAAGCCCCGTTCTACCCTGTACCAAGATAAAAAACAAGCTATTACAGAGTTGTCCGAGTGAATATTTAATTCCTTTTTTTCCTAAATTTATTTATAATAATCACATGAAACTTAGTCATTTGCAATTTCATTATACAGCGGCAATTTTATTTTAATTAAAAGTTTGCGGTTGGTGGATGATAACTACGACGGCACTCCGACGGTCGCAGATTACTGGACATGCTTTTTAATATATGTATATATTATTTTGGTCCCAATGCTGTCTGCTCTCCAACAAACTTTATAAATGATTTCAATCTTATTTAGGATTTTTGCTGTTTTGATTAAAGCTGAGTAAAATTTGAATTTTAATTTGATATAGCTGGAGAGAAAAATTAATTAAAAGTATATTCTTTTATTATATAACATTTGTTTCCAATAGTTATTAATCAAATAGCAGTATAACATTATATAATAATAACAGTTAATTGGATTGAGCTCATTTACGTTTGTCATTGTATATATATATATATATATATATATATATATATATTTATAACTAACAATTATAATTATTAATAACTAAAATAATAATAAATGACTTGCTTATGCAAAAGATTCTCAAATAAGGTCATTGAAGGTATTTTTGAGCTTTGTAATATTTAGATCCGTTTCCTATTGCACATTTTCGAGAAATAATTTAGTATACATTATTATATAGAGATAATGTCATAAAGTTGCATACATATTTTTATCACAGTTTGAATAAATATATGTCGTGCAACTTAATTGTTCATAAATTTGCAATAGTTTAAATTTTGGCATATTTTTGAGAGATTGGGCTCGGTCCAAGGGAAAAAAATCAATTATAGCATCCTAAAATGCTGAGAATTATTTAGCATGAAAATTTTACTTATAATTATTAAAAATTGTTCGTCTCTTCGATATTTTTGAATATAAAATCATTAATTAATGATTCTGGTATTGAATATGCAATTGCAAGCTTTTAAAAGCTTCAAAGCAAATACGTTTTTTAAACTACTCAGACTTTTTCGTTAATGACATCAGTCGTATACCAGTCATATAGATCGCATTATTTTATATGACATTTAATGGTATAAAATATCAGTGTGCAATATGAATAATATGAAAAAATATGAATATTTCCATCTGAAATACGGCGTTTGACAGTAATGACGTTGAGATAAATTATTGAGTTCTCATTGCTCGCATAATGAATGTTCGGCGCTCTGGCACTGGCGCAATCGTCGTAATACACATATTTCTTTTTGTTTATTTTACTTTCCTCTAATAGCGGCTAATTGAATCGCCGTGCATGCCGGAGTTTTCCGAGAAAAGTTTTTGGAACTTGAGCGCGAATTACGACGAGCCGAGAATTATTCTACAGCCAGCGTGGACTGTCTTTGCCAAGTGATAAATCATCTGGGAACTCTTTATTATCCATTTTTTCATAATTTTTGTGCAAAGCCCGTAATAAAAATTTCATAACCCGCACTATTAATTTTCTGCAGGCCGAAAATAAGAAGGATATAGGTCGAGTTGATGCGCCGCCTTTTCCTATAACGTACGGGAAGCAATTTATATTCATAGGTTATCATCAATGCTGATGATGAGTATTAAAAATATCAATTTCATACGAAATTTATTATTTTGTATGCTTTTCGATTGTCGTCAAATATACTTAATAGTCCTAAATAATTCATAGTTGCAAACATAACATAAAACAAATTTTGTTATTTTGTACTTCAAAACCAACTTATACGAGTATATTGCATGCATATTGATATGAATTTATTTCAAGAAACTAGTGGGGCGCATGGCATCGTGCCTTAAGATAAATTGCTGGAACTTCCCATGCCAAAATTTTTTGTTTGAAACAGATTAACATTTTTGAAAAAAATTACTCTGAAAAAATTTGGTTTTTGAGAAACTGTAAATTTTTGACAAAAATTCACTTTTTTTTTAAAAAAAAGACTCTTTGAAGAAAAATTTATTTTGAAATATTTTGGAAATTCTGAACTTTTTTTCAAAGCAATCGTGCTGCTTTAACTGCATAGACGAAATATCAAAGCGCGTAAGCGCCGCGCCGCCGTCTTCCGGATAAACATTAGTACGGAACCCATAGAAATGTAAACAAAATTTATACTTATTGTTGAAATCTCTACAAAATATCTGATAGTTTGATGTGCATATGTCTAATGATCATTTTTGACCGCCAGATGGCATTTTTTTATTTTTTTTACTAGACCTCCGAAACCGCTAGACCCGCCTTTATGAAAATTTGATCAGTTCTACATCTTGGTAATACAAGTAAAATGTTTTTTGAATTATTCAAATCAAACGCCATGTTCTCTTAAAAACTGAGTTTCTGTTTTTGACACATTTTGCCCCATATCTTCGGAACGGCTAGACCTGCCTTTGCCAAAAACTAATCAGCACGTCTCCTTATGAATACGAATCGAATGTTTTTTGAATTATTTAAATCGCTTTATCCGTGTTTCCGAAATCGTCGACGAAAATTTGTATCCGAACACACATACACACACGCACACACACATATACACACACATATATTCATTTTTTCTAAAGTATGACAAAATATTCAGAAACCTCTGAAACGTAAAGATATATAAAAAATTGCATTTTCGATTTTTTTGCGATTACTATAACTTGCCCTACGGGAAGTTAATTATTATAATATAAAAGCCATGTTAATTTATAATGGATTTAATTATTACATATGACAAATTACTGAATTATATTACTTTATTACATAGTTTCAAAATTTAATAAATTATTAAAAATAAATGTAATTAAATTAAAACACATTTCAGAGAACTATATTATTTTAAGACGTTTGTTTTTGACAATTAATTACCAGAAAATCGAGCAATTAATAACGTGGAAAACCCCAGTCGAACTCTGCGGAAAACAAATTAGCATGACTCCCGAGTAATATGTTTCAAACATTTTATGAATTATTAGATCGGTTTAGTATCATTGATATAATGAATAGTACATAAATTAAACTTTACATATAAATAGAACGTTGACAAAAATTTTTCTTCTTTGCTGATTAGAAGAAACGGGAGATTGTCGGGGCAAGGCTTTTCATTTTCTCAAAATTTTTGCAGTCGTTATTGAGAAAACATCGACGAAAGATATAATTTAGTTTTACATGCACACGCATATACTTTTACTCCAGTATCATTGAAATGATTTAAAATGACTTGAAACGTCGTTAAAATTTAAAAAAATTAATAATAATTGGATTTTCTGGCAAAAACAAACTTCACCTTCGACAAGCTAAACATATTATAAGTATAACTTCCTAGTTTATATAGGTACCTTTTTGTTATAACACGTATCTTATTGTTTATTTTAGATAGTTGTGATAGTTATATTTGAAAATCCCTATTATTATTTTGTTGCGAGCTGGCTCATAACTGTTAAGAATACACCTACACCTAGTGTTCAAATTTAATACTTACATTTATCAAAATATATTTGATTATATTTGCAGTTTTAACTAACCAGCATTACAATTTTTAACATTAGTATTATGTCAAATATATAATAAAAGTATGAAATTATCTATAATTAAAACTTATATAGAGAACTTTGTTCAAAAGTAGCTGGCGTCTCCACCGCACTGGGTGCGACGTCTAGGTTTCAGTCTGGCAGAATCATTTTCTGATGATTTTCTCGACCGTACTTTCTCTTCTACTACACCAGTGATGCTATAAAGGTGCTAACTAGCATCTGTACACATAAACACTACTCAAAACAACTTTGCAAAGCGTTATTGTCCTCAACGCCTCAAATCGTCTCGGCCTATTAGTATTAGACTGTGTCGTGAATCCAACAGGTCGTAAAGGCGTTTGGGTATATAAGGCATTTAGAATCGGATTCGCAGGAGCACTGGAACATGGGAGCATGAGAGCAGTCCCCTGGTCCTATTCAAACGGCAATAAAACATTTCAAATAAAATTATTCCTACGTCGCCGAACTTTACTCGTTACTCCAGCCCGATTACGCTTCGGCTGAATTTCGTGAATCTATCGTCTAAGGGCTGATGGAGAAACAAATAGTCATTTAGAATAAAGAAGTTCTGTTGCGTTTAATGAATATTTATACAAAGTAACAATATAGTGGAGTAAATTTGGACAAATGTCTACTAGTTAATGACAATATTTGTCTATATTTGTTTCATAGCTTTGTGAATTTATAAAATAGTAGATATAGTATAAATTGAATAAAGCAATTTGGATCAGTTAATATTTTAGTGCACGCTTTACACAGACAAAATAATATGTTTGATTAATTATGTAATTATTAAATAATATATTGAATAATACATAAATTGATCTATACATATAAATAGAGTTGGAGTGTGTATTTGTTATATTGATATAATCGGTTTTACTACATGCAACAAATAACATTTTATACAATTTTGGTCTGGTATTACCAGACAGATTATGTATTAAGCGGTACTAGTGCTCTAAAAATGATAAATAATTAAAAACCATGAAGATAAAAAAAGAGTTGCTATTGTAGGAGATGTCATATACGTTATAATAACAATTTTGACGAATGTTTATTAGTAATATGGTAATTGGTAACACTCGTGATGCACACATTTATTGATGTCAACCATTATACATATCAATGATAAATTATAAATTTTATATTCATAATAGCTTTAAAAATATTTAAAATATTTGAAAACAATAATGTAATTAAAGACATACTTCAAATATGACATGATCGGTTTGTCATTGTAATAAGCATTTAGAAATGAATCTTCATTAGAGAAATAAAGTAATTGCTGATTAATAACTTCTATAATATTCGATCACACAGTGGACTATATTAAACAACGCCTAAAGAAATATTGTTTCCGCAACTTTACTCATCTATAATTGTATTTAAAGAACTTCATGTAATTAAAATTACCTTGCATTCATTGACTGATGGATTTTTTTACTTTTTCGCTGGCGATACAATCTCATTTTTGAGCTATTGTAATATCTGTATTGCCTATAAAAATATTTTTTATTTTAATAAATTTAAAGATTTATAGAAACTAGGAATAATATAGGAATTATTTCAATAAACTTACGTTTCTTACACGTAATGTTCAATTTGTTTTATTATTTTTATTATATTTATTTACGGAATCAGGGTAAAATATTCATCTAATTCAGGAATTTTTTATTAAATCAAGATTTGTACTACGATTAACATTCAAATCTAATGACATTCCGATCTCCTCGTTGATGTATTCTATTCGCTCGACACGACGACTAATCACAATTGACCCGTACAGAAATGATTTCATCGAGAGCGAATGATGTACAGTTTGGGTTGAATTCCCATGTATTTACTCCCTAGTCGCGCCTAAAGAAGTTTTACTTTAAAATTATTAATTAAATACAAAATAATTATTTTTATTTCAGTTTTGGTGAATCCAATCACAATACTAGAACTAATTTGTGTGACTTAAATTTTTATTTTAGATAAATATAGTATGTACTTTACCAATTTTAACTGATTCCATTATTATTTGCAAAAATTGACGACAGCCTCCAACCAATGTATGCCGTGGCGGGCGCTTTCTGTCTGCGTGCGTGCTTCGTGCTTTATAGGAAGCAGTTAACATGTTTTGCGTCCATTATTTTAATTGCCAGACGCCCGTCGGACTAATTGTGCTCGCGGGAACCGTTTGCTCGTAGATTTTTAAACACTCGTGTAGTTTTGGCAAAATGGCTGAGGCCACACGAGACTCATTTGCGGACGATGATGTTAGAAAACATATTTCACACATTCATTTATTTTTTTCATTCGTCAAAATTGTCTGCTTTCATTACGTCTGATTGCAACCTCCTTATTTAGCCATTCATAACCCTATAACAATAACAATAACAATAATGGAGCGTAAACTTGTAAGGATGGTGAATCTGAGCGTAAGACTTTTTGATCATACTATCCTATATTTTTCATTAGATAATCATTTTTACTACTGAAAAGGACAAGTGAAACATTAGTAGTAAAAATAAAGGCTTTAAAAATACAATATCATCTGACTATTGACAGTGATTAGGCGATGCTCTTATCTATTAATTGCAGATTAAGGCTGTATATCTTAATCTCTAATATGATCCTGGTGGTGTGTAGGCAAAGTTCTTTGGATAGTGAGTTTCAGTTATTCTTGAAGCGCTTTTTGTATTGTCTGTACGAATGAGTTTGTATTTCATTGTTTACTATAATTTATAGATTTCTTATTGAAGTCTTCATGGATCAATTAATTCGGACAATACTTTGGGGCATTCAAAATTTCATTTTATGTCTCCCCACGGTCTTATGCCGTAAGTCCAAACAGATTTGATAATGATTATGTATAAGTACAGTGATATTTTCTCCTTGTCTTCTCAAGCTATTGTTTGTATGGACTGATATATTGCGCTTAATTTGGCATCAATTATGATTTAAAATTATAAGTATATATGTATATGTGTAGTAAACTTCTTTTTTATTGTTTGAATAGTAAAACTAAGTTTTTGTGATTCACTATTATTCTATTAACTTGCTATTAGAGCGCAACTCAATAGTTGTTCTTTAGATTTGAATTATTTTTGTATATAGGAAGCAATCTAGTATTTGTTCCTTTCTTAATAGTAATAATATATTTCAACTAATTTTAGAGTATACTATTACTTCTCATACGATGCAACTTATTTAATATTAGAAAAGTATTTTCTCTATTTTATTGTCAGTGAATATAGTACATTCATCTTTTAACATTTATAGTTTAATTTTAATAATTTTGATAAATTATTTTCGTGTATTGTTCCAATTCTATTATAATTATGAGCAAATAGCAAAAAGCAATAATAAATAATCGATTTATATTTAACATATATTAGTGTTGTGCGGCGCTTAAAATTTTTAATCATTTTAATTATAATGGTATTATGGTGATTGTATGAATATTTTATGTACTGATTTCATGTATTGAGTAATAATTCCTATAACTACATGAAATAATAGTATCAATTATATAGTTATAGTTTATTTTTAATAAATGCACAATTGATCTAATTGGATTTTTAAAAGTTTGAAATTATCTTGGACTAACTGTAACTATCGTCAGTATTAACTTTGCTATAGAGAAGAATATATGAGTGCGTGTACTCTTCCTTGAAACCAGAACCAATTTTAAACTTTAATGTGATTAAGATCAATCATGCCACTTTTCTGTGGTTTATTATTAAATTTATATAACTTATCGTTTATTCTCCATAGTTTTAAATTGGTTTCGAAATATTAATTAGATAATTAAATAAAATTAATTATAAAAAAATTGAGAATTTTTATTTTTGATTTTTAATATGTATTCAATAAATGATTATAATCAAACTCGTCGAAAGTAGTATTCTGCCTTAAGGCAACTTGCAAAAACTTCCCAAATGATGTAATAATTAACTTAATCAACTGAAATTGAAATTATAGTATTTAGATAGAATTTTCCACTATATATTTAGAGTTTTTGCTTTTACTTAATTCTAAATATTGCGATTTTCAATCTCTCAAACACATTTATAATATCTGTAATTATATTAATGTGCTAATATTGTAGCTTATTATTCCAAATTTAAATTCATTTATATAATTCAACTCATTTTCTTAAGACTGTATAGTGCATAATCTTTACCGCCATGTTAAAATTAAAAACGCTGAAATATTTTTTTCAATAAACTTAATAAATTAGTTTGTGAAATATTAGGAATCTGCTAAAAAAAGTACTGGCTCGATTATATATATCATGTTCGTAGTTTTTATTATTTAATCATTAAAATTAATGATATTTTTTACAGAAGTAGAGAAGTTTTGCAGGCTGCTCACTTACTTTTTTGTTAAATCCAAAGCCATTTTTAATGGTTTGGCTGATCTTTTCGCAAACCTAATCGGGACTCCTTTTATTGAGTGTATTCCAATGGCTTTCAAATTTATGAATTTCAAATTTTAAGTTGTTGAAACAAAATTTGAGTATCATTTT
This sequence comes from Ctenocephalides felis, assembly GCF_003426905.1. NCBI lineage: Eukaryota > Metazoa > Arthropoda > Insecta > Siphonaptera > Pulicidae > Ctenocephalides > Ctenocephalides felis. The sequence goes on from NW_020538040.1 coordinate 103,720,283, forward strand.
TTCAAACTTTAATGCATTTTCAAAATTGTTGAAACAAAATTTGAGTATCATTTTTTCAAACTTTAATGCATTTTCAAAATTAAACGACTTGTTGCAGTGCCGTAAGATTATAGTACGTTCTTCAAGACAATAATATCTATCAACATAAAAAGGTTTATAGATTTTTTTTCAATAATTAATAACAAAGAAACGGCTTGCTCGATCCTCGTCCATTATTAACCAGCACGATTCCCAAATAATATGTGTCAAATAGTTTTTGAATTTTCGGAATCAATCGAGAATTTTTAGGTAAAACGTGTCCCAAAAACTGTACACTTTTTTGCTAATTACAAAGAAACGGTTTAGCCGATCGTTTCGAAAAACTAACCAGCGCTTTTTGGATTGCATTGAATTGCTTTTAAATTTTTGAAATCAGTCCAGCCAGTTTTTGAGAAAAACTGGCTTACATACAAACACACACCTACATACATTTTCCAAATTTGGTCTTATTCGATTCAGAATGAAATTAGCAAATCAGATTTTTCGGAGAAAACTCAAACCACTCCTTCAGTTAAAAGTTAGCAAGTTTAATAGATCTTCTTTACTACATTTTAGATATAAACTTAAATATCTTATTTGTATGCTAGAAACATTCTGTTAAACTTTTATTTTTCTACTGTGCAAATATTTCTCTTGATAATTTCCGAACAAGTCCAAACTAAATATTTATATCTATGACTGGCTTGCAAAAAAAAATTAATTCTGAAATGAAGTACGCACGTATTTCCTATTATTTACCATACGGCCAGACGTACGCCGAAACGAATTGGAGAAAGGAGCAGGAAAAAACGCGGGCGCCGGCAAAATGCAGGAGGCTCATTGCAAATGCTGAGAACGTTTAACTGGGAGCCCGCAATAAATATATCAGAATACGTTTATATATTCCACTCTGTATTTCGGTTCTCCGTGTACACGTATTTACTTTTATTATATTTTTTCTATATGCATATTAATCTTAATAAAGTTTCAATTCTCATAACGCACGGCGCCAACTTTTTCAAAACTTGTGGTTTATGGCACTGTGTCTGAAGAAAAATTACTAGAACTTTAGGTTTTATAAGCATAAAATAAACTAGTGATGCATGGCATTGCACCTTAAGGCAAATTGCGCGACTGCCCGTCAGTACAATCCGAATATTTTTTTATTCATTCTAATCGGGTTCCCGGTACTCGCAAAAACCGAGTTTCCTGTTTCTGCACTGTTTGCTCTGCATCGCCAAAACGGCTTGACCTATCTCTACCTAGTAATCAACACATCTCTCTGTCAATATCATTCGAATTTGGAATCATTCAAATCGGTTGATCTATTCTCCCAAAAACGTGAACAAAAAAAATTATCCACGCATACACACACATAAAACATCAATTTTTTCTAAGGTATGCCAAAAATGTTCAGAAACCTCAGAAATGTATAAATATGCAAACATTTTCACTTTAGATTTTTGGACAAATACTATAATTTATCCTACTGAAAGTTAATTAATAAAATTATTCATTAATTTTAAAGTTCACAAAAACTGTACATTTGATGCAATAATTGTATACAGCAATCAAAATAATTTTTTGAAGTAAAAATTTGTACATTTAAAAACTAATCGTACGAAATCCTGAACTGAAAATAATAATAATAAAACTGTATGAGTGATAATTGAAATCTTATATTTTTAATTTTAAATTCTAGAGAATTGGATGTTTGATAATAAACCGTAATAGATTTTCTCCTAATGAATATCAAATTTAAATGTAAATCTCATAAGTATTTTGTAATTTGTTTGTTAGCATGTCACTTAACATTTTTTAATTTAATACATTATTTTGAATATTGAAAATAATTTATGTATATTCAAAAGTCTCACAAAGACTTATGGCTCACTGTGCAAGACGTTAAAATAGAGTTATATTGAATTATTATAATTCTATTGACATTTAAAATGTTATAACTTTCAATAATATTCAATAACTTTAATAACATTTAGCTATTCTTAGTTATTATTTTGTCAGATTTTTGAAAATTGAAAGTGCAAACCAGTTTATAAAGCCAATAAAATAATAATAAAAAAAAAATTTATGACAATCAATTTTTTTCTTAACGTTTCATGTTAATTTAGCCAAATAAAAATAAACCTTAGCAAAAGAAATGCGTCGAAAATGATAATTGCTCCAACAAAATATTTTTTATTGAAGTTATTTCCATGGTCACAATAACTTGAAAGCTAAATACGAAAGGTTCAGTTGTTGCATCCTTACTTACTTATAATATCAATGATTAATTATATGTGCGATATTAATAAGTACAAATTAAAAATTATATAGAGTTAACCATATATATGTCACATTATAGTACTACCTATATTTCTATATAATGATAATATTATATTATATATAATGATAATATAATATATACTATAATACAATCTTCAAATTGCAGTGTCCTAATTTCCTTAACGTATTCAGATGTTTTCCAAGAAGATTTTAAAGTTTTTATCAAATTATGTGAGACAACAAAATTAAGTCACGCATTCTTAAACTGTTTGCGTAGAAATGATTTCTGCTGTAAATTATGATTGAACCATTTTTACAACCGCCCCCCCCCCCCACACACACATATATAAATATATATATATATATATATATATATATATATATATACATATATATTCAATAGATAAGTTCTGGATTTTTTCAAGATATTGATTGTTTCTTTTCCGAACAGTAAATCCGATAATAAAAAACAATTGTTTTTTTGAAGATGTTTAATAACGACGTTTCGGAACTAGATACGTTCCATAATCAGGTTTAGTCTGTAATAATTAATATGTCCATATCACTAATATTTTTTGTTAAAAACACTCGATTTTTTCCCGATGATATTTGTAAATGTTGCGACTTCACAAGACTTTAACACACTGTGTGTAGTGTTAATATGTGTGTAATAGATAAATACCATCAAAAATAAGTAAGTTTTGCTTTCTTATAAAATGGATCAAAAATGTTGTTGGACAAGCATCGGACTGCTTTCTAATAGTCATTGATGAAAAATAAGAATTATCGAAAAAAGATAATTATCACTATAAATTATAGAAATCTCAATTGTGAGGATCTTTTTAAATATCAAGAAGTATTTCAAAAATGTATTTTTTTACAAATATCACTTTTTAGTCATTTTGAAGTTTTGTAATTAGCGGTGTATTCAAATTTACATCGTTAAAATAATTTTATTTGTTAACAACATTTGTGTTGTTAGCGTGCTGATTTCTAAAATGTTAGAAACCTATGACTGTGCCCTATATACAAATCACAGTAGTATATAATAGGAAATGCAATACCGGTATACCGGTATACCAAATTACCGGTACACCGACCGATTTTTCGGCGGTATTTTTATCGATATTTATCCCAAAAATATTGGTATTTTCGGTATTTTTACATAAGCGCTATTTGATACATAATACACTAAAGTTTAAATTTCTCTGAATAAATTTATCTTTAAATTCCATAATCGCATAAACAGCATATCTTCAAGTGATTCTAAAACATAAACAAATGTCAAATATTATCTCAACTCGTCATTGAACTGAATATTTATTGCTTTCCAAAGAGCTTTATATCGTGCTACAATAAATAGAATTGGACTGATAGATAATGATGCTTGTTTCATCTTTTGTAAAAATGTAACGGTTTTTTAAGTGATATTTGCGCCAAAATATTTTATATCATACAGATTACCCCTGCCTTTATTTTTTTCTAACTTTATACATAATAATTATGATAATTACTAAATATTTTTGCTTCCTATTGCAATTATAAAATATTTTTCGAAAACGTTTTGAAGTTTGAAAATACTATAGAAGCATCACATTGTTTTAAATAACAATTCTCAATAATTATAGTAACTTATTATTTATATCGGCAAAGTATCCGATCTTAAATTAGTGTAGAAAAATTATTTTTTTAAAATATTGGAGATTATGCTAATTCAACACATCGGATACAGACAATACAGTTTATTATAATAATGTAATATGATATTTTATGAGTTTTTGGTCTTTCTTACTCATAAGTTTGTTTTTGGTGAAAAGTACTCAATATACTCGATAGCGATAATGAATTAATTAAATTAGATATACTTTTGTTAAATTATTATTTAAAAAAAATAAACTTATTGTTTTATTTTATTGTTTAGTTGCATATATTTGTAGTTGTATATACATTTTTTATATTTGTACTAGTAACTTTAAATTGTGTTTACGTTTGTTTAAGATAATAAAAATACCGGTAATTTACCGGAAATATCGGTATTGAAATTTTCCATCGGTAATGCATTTCCTAGTATATAATACTAGTTACCGTAATTACTAATGTTGAGAACCCGAGAGTGAACTCTCCGCAGAAGGCATTATTTTGTCTTTTGGCTTTTCGCTACTTGTAACTCTGAGGTGTCACCGGAGGAAACAACAGGTCGCCGTCTGCAATTCGCGATTAAAGTTCCCGTTGTTATTAACACTGCGACACAGAGTTTGTCGTATTTTATACGATGCTAAATTAAAAAGCGACTTGGGCCGTGTAAATTAAAATGAAATTGAACGAAACGCGGCAAAGACTAATGAAGTTTTCTTAACGGCGCGCAACACGCTGTTGAGGAAGAAATATGGACAGAAATTGTAAAATGAAACATGTTTTAATAAAAATAATTTTCTTTATTAGCACGTAGCATCTAAAGGCGTTTTTAAACTTAACTTCAATTTCAATTTTTTATTTCTGAAATTTATCAAAATGTTTTTAGGAATTATGTAATAATTTATAAATGTATCACATAAATATCTTATTTAATATGGCACTGACAATTTTTTGTCTATCAAAGAAATTGAGATGGAGTGGGGCGTGGCACATAGATTTAATTTGACTCTTACTATAAAAAACAAACCAATTACATCACAACAAATAACATACATCAAACAAGCAACTATCTGACTATGTGTCCGTCCAAACGTTTCCTTCTCAGATGCTACTTCTAGAAGCATAAACAGCAACAGAAACCACAGGGACAACCAAGGACTGTCGACAGACAATCAACAGCAAATAATTACTCCAAGTAACCAACAAACAGACATGCAAGAACTAAAAGATATGATGAAAACACTCATGGGCCAAATGAGCACTATGCTGAACATTTTGACAAACCTTCTACCTTTGAGAAAATGATGGCCTTATACTACAAACTATGTACATGGTACGCCAACGGTCTTGCGCAGCACCACCAAGAAGTAAAACAATTTCTTCGTCATAACGATATTGACATAATGCTAATTAGTGAAACACATTTTACTAGCAAAAGCTACCTCAACATTCCACAATATACAACATACAGTACTAGACATCCGGACGACAAACCACATGGTGAAACAGCCATCATAATAAAGTCTAAAATCAAACATTCTCTGTTAGATCCACACTGCAATGATTTTCTACAAGCCACAAACATTTCTATTGATTTTCCTTAAAATAGAATCACAATTTCTGCCATTTACTGCCCCCCAAAACATAAAATATTTAAACAATACTTTGACATCTTTTTCAGAGCTCTAGGAAATAAGTTTATAGTTGGAGGTGACTATAATGCGAAACATCCATATTGGGGATCAAGACTTGCCAATCCTAGAGGACGTGAACTCTACAGCTCCATACTCACTAACAATCTAATCCCGATCTCAACCGGCGAACCAACTTATTGGCCGAGCGACCCGAACAGATCTGTTAGACTTCTACGTAACCAAAGGAATAACAACCAGTAATATAAAATCTCAAAATAGCTTAGATTTGAGCTCTGACCACTCTCCTGTTATACTAACCATTTTTTGTAAACAACCACCGATTTTCATAAAACCTTACCTGACCAACAAATTCACGGACTGGAACAAATTTAGAGAACTGCTCGATATCAACTTAAATTGTAATATGTCATTGAAGTCAGAGAACGACATTAATAACGCGGTAAATTACAACCAGTAATGAACTCAACTATCCTCTGTACATCAAACAACATATTGCGATTAAAAGAAGACTCCGAAAAATATGGCAAACATCAAGATCTCCTCAAGATAAAACAAGATTGAACAGCGCCTGTAGAAGAAGTAAAAAGATTACTGAAAGAATACAACAACAGCGTACTTGAAAAAAGAATCAAAGACCTGACGGCTACTAAGGACACGAATTACTCCCTAAGGAAAACTACTAAACATTTCAAACAACCTATACTCCCGGTAATCCCTATTAGAAAAAATGATAACTCCTGGGCAAAAAGTCATCAAGAAAAGGTCGATTTATTTGCAGATTTCTTCGAAAACGTATTTCAACCATTTCCGCAAAACTACTTCCAAGTGGAGCAAACCACTGAAGAAATACAGTTTGAAAACTTTTCCAACCAAGAGTGTACTCAAATTCGCTTCCTGGCATCAGAAGTCAAACATGAAATTTCAGTCTCAAGATCAGGTAAGTCTCCTGGCCATGATCTTATATCAATCCAAATCCTGAAACAGCTCCCACCAAAAACTCTGAGGTACATAACAATTCTGTTCAACTCTCTCCTAAGACTAAAAGTGTTTCCTAAGGCGTGGAAAATAGCCAAAGTAATTCTAATTCCCAAAACAGACAAGGATCCTTGTCTTCTCAAGTCATACCGACCAATAAGTTTACTTTCAACTCTCTCTAAAATATTTGAAAAAATTCTACTCAAAAAAGTTTTAACAATACTCCATGACAAATCTATAATTCCGGACTATCAATTTGGTTTTAGAAAGCTACATTCCACCACAGAACAAACACACAGAATTGTGGAACAGATAAATGCTACAATACATGAAAAGAGGTACTGCTCAGCCTGCTTCCTTGATATATCCCAAGCCTTTGACAAGGTCTGGCACGCCGGACTACTTCATAAATTAAAGAATATCCTACCTGCACAACTATTCTCAATATTAAAATCCTATCTTAGTGAGAGGAAATTTTACATTAGTCTGGCAAATCAAACCTCATCCCTCAGAAACATTAACTCTGGCGTTCCCCAAGGTAGCGCTAACTTCCCCAGACACTGAAATTGCTACGTTTGCAGATGACATATGCATCTTATCCAAGCATGAAGACCCTAAAATAGCATCCGAACTGCTAGAGCGTCACATTCTAATGATTGAAACTTGGCACAAAATCTGGAGATTAAGAATCAACAACCAAAAATCAGTCCACATCACTTTCACACTGAGGAAAGATACTTGCCCACCGATATTTATTAATGGAGAACAGATACCACAAGGAGTTGCCGTTAAATACCTGGGTATACATCTGGATAGGAAACTTAATTGGAAAATACACATCCAGAAGAAAAGAAAACAACTAGAAGAAAAATTCAAGAGCCTTTATTGGCTACTAGGAAGAAAATCTCAATTATCGACATACAACAAACTATTGATTTACAAAGTTATCCTAAAACCCATATGGACTTACGGAATTGCACTTTGGGGGACAGCATTTAAGAGCAATACAAAAATTATTCAAAAGTTTCAAAACAAGATACTAAGGATCATCCTGAACGCCCCAAAATATGTACCGGTATGGCTGCTCCACCAGGACACGGGCCTGCATACTGTAGAAGAAGAAATTGCAAGATACGCCATCAAACACAGTCACCGACTGGAGAACCATCCCAACGGGCTCGCCAAAGCACTCATCTAAGCAAACTACACCAAAAGACTAAAAAGGAAAACGCCCTTGGACCTAACTGGCATCCCAAGTCAATCTAGATTATAATCTTTTCTTAAATTAGGAGAGATTGCAACTGTGCACTCTCTCAAGCATTCAATAGTTTATTTTGCAGACAGCTTCTTAGTTATTTTGTTATCCATAAAATTTACCTAATGTTCATTGGACAGATGTAAATTATATCCAAAATAAAAAAAAAAAAAAAAAAAATCTGACTATGTACCGTTAAACCAGCTAGTACAACATTGAAAAAATGTGTATTTTTTGCTGTTTTTCAAAAATTTGTTACCTGGTCTTTTTTACACTATAGGAAGGATAAAATGGGACAGTCAGGAGGAAAACAGATCTAATGTCTTGTTTTTTTTTAATTTTGAAGGGATTTTACAAAATGATAGCTACAATATTCAGCCAATGCAAAATATAAACTTCATTACACCTTTATCTGTGTAAGGAAAGGTTTAGTTGGTTCTTTTTACCCCATCCACTTGCAAGCTTTTATATAGATTATATAAAAAAACTTTTAAATATAACTTAAAATTAACAATACATCTTAAAATCAATTAAATAACGTATACTTCAAAATTATATATAGTGGTCTCTTGAACTAATCAACAGTGCTCAACTAACAATTAAAGAAAACATTTTTGTTATGCATTTTTAAACATTGCCGTTTATCTGATACGGACCTCGTGAGAATCAAGAAAATGGGTGGTTAAACATATTTTTCTACTACTTGCAAATATTGTTGTAACAAAATTCTTAACTTTACTTGTTTTTATGATATTGATGGTGCTTGCGTTTCTTTAAGCCCCGCCCTACCCTTTTTATATATTTGTTTGCAACATATATAATTTTTGTACCTAGATCAAATAGAGATACACCTACTGTAAAATGTATAAAAACTGATTCGCTTCCAGTTATTATATCTAAAATATATTATCAATTTATTTTAATAGTTTTTGCTAGAATTTATTATTTTTAGTTTTATGTTTTATACTATTTGGAAATATACATATTAATCTAAGTTTTATTTTATTTATATATTTATGCTATTTTCTTATACGCTATGTTTATTTATGTTATTATTTTTATTTTTGTATGCTAATTTATTTAAATTTTTACTACTTTGTGTAAATTTTTGTGGATTATTCTTACTTGAATAATTATTTTTGAACTATACTTTTCATATACCTCATATATAGAATTAATACCTATATTATTTCTGTATATGAGGTTGCCGCAATGCGTGTTTTGAACCCAAAACCTTGTGGTTGTAAGGATGAAAACTTCCCCAGTAAATTATGTATATTGTCAATAATCCATATATAACGTGAATATTATCAGATTTATATAACTTATAACTAGCGACAAACTTAAGTATTTCCACATAAAATATTATATAAATTCTTAGAATTTCTTATCAATGAAAGCATTTCATATTTATATTTTTTATTATATTTTAGTTAGAACTTACCTCATATATTCCCTTCTTTTACCTTATATTTATAATTTTTAAGTCATTAAAAAATTCTAAATAATAATATTTGAAATTATCAATACATAACATCCTTTACTTCTATAATAATCTAAGTTTAATTTAATCAATCAAATTACACAAATTATACTGTAAAAGCCACAATTAAAATGGAAAAAATATGTTCTATAATTGCAGAAAAATATGAAATTAATATGGGTAAACGTGATTAATACCATTTAGTAAAACATAATTATGGAACAAGTTTTTGCTGACATGATATATGTAAATTGAGTCAATATGATATGATATGAATATAAATTATTTTTGACGTTAAAACGTATATATGAATTTGTACCCAACTCATATAATTTGCGTATCGTCTTAATAGTATTTCAAGCAAGCGCGTGCGGCGCCCATCCTCGAACAAATTATAATAACATCGCGAAAACTTTTCCAATTACGCTGCCATTACCAGTGAAATGAAATTATGCACGATTTGCCGTCACATTTTTTTTACCTGTGCACAAACGCTGTGTAAATAAATAATTTTACTTAGTTTTTCTACGGCGCGGCGACGCGATGCGAAATTCTCGACTCCTATGAATAATTTTCACATTTGCATTTGCATAGCGATCAGTAAACGACAGACGGATCTTCGACGGGCAAAGGTCAGAGAACTGATAACTAGTAGTGTTGTAAGGTTCCTGGACTATGTTCACTGTTATGCAGACGCATCTTTTATGTATTACAAAAAGAATCATCGCCGCCAATGCTATTAAAAAGGACTTACAAGGAAAACCTTAGGTTGACTCGCCTAGGATTCTGATAAAAAAATTATGGTAATAAAGTTGATGGTCAAATTGCTTGAAATATTATAATGCTGTGAAGAAGAGTAAATATATTTTATAATAACTGTTATCTATTATCTGACTTAATATTTTAATATAATATATTTCAGTTTGCAAATATATACAACATACTTAGGGTATGCCGCGGCATAAAGGTTCAATTGGAATCTAAGCAATTATATTGTGGAAAGCGAACTAATTATATCACAACAAATAACACATATCAAACAAACAACTATGTGACTATTTTCAGTGCAACTCCCAGATAAATCATCATTGTAGTAATGTATCTTTTATTCTAAAAAATTGTCATCTGGTCTTTTTCACACCATAGGCGGGCCAGTTAGCAATTCTAATATCTTAAACTAAATTTTAAAGGAATTTTACAAAATATTACATTATTCCACAATTATTCTACATTATTCAACCTTTGCAAAATATAAAGTTCATAAATACATATTTTACAGAGATAGTACTGTATATAACCATGATCTGGTATTTAGCTACAAATATTTATCACTACAGTCAGAATAACTATTTAATTTATCTTTTGTAAAATTGATTTTATTTACTTGAACTAACTTCTCGTAGGGTAAGTTATAGTAATCGCACAAATATAGAAAATGATTTTTTTTAGATATATCTTTACGTTTTAGAGGCTTCTAAAGATTCTAGAATATCTTAGCAAAAATGAATGTATGTGTAGTGTGTGTGTATGTATGTATGTGCGGATACGATTTTTTGTTGACTATTTCTAAAACACGGATCAACCAATTTGAATGATTAATAAAATATTCGATTCATATTGATAGGGAGATGTGCTGATTAATTTTTGGCGAAGGCAGGTTTAGCTGTTCATCCAAAAATGTTAATTCAATTTTTGAAAAAAACGAGCGTCCGATTTGAATTCGAGAAGCATTGACGAAATTAAGAACTGATAATATTTTTTGAAGGCAGGGTTTGGCTGTTCAATAAAAAAAGGAGAAAATAAAATGCCATTTGGCGGACAAAAATGTCATTAGACATATGTACATCAAATTATCACATTTATAGATATTTATACGTTATACTGCGACACGGCGTCCACGCGCTTCGATATTTTGTTTTAAAAAAAAGTTCAAAATTTCCAAAATATTTTTAAGTATAAATAAATAATCAATCAATAATTTTTCTTGCTTAATAATTAATTATAATTATATTTATAATTATTTTATTAATAATAATTAATTATTTTTATTCCTCGAATTTTTAAATACGGTACGGGAAATTCCAGCAATTTGCGCTAACACAAAATGCCATGTACCCATAGACCTCACACTACGTACTGTAGTAGGTATAGGGTTCATACACGCACCACTAGTTTTTGACTAAAATTAAGTGCGTTGGATCTATGGTTTGTATATTCTATGACCTCGCAAATTGGATTTGTTATCAAATATGGCAACTCCTAGATAGGGACAATAGATATTAGAAAATATTTCAAAATCAGTTATCGGTAGGCACTCGAAGTGTTTACGTCGGGTAGTCGTCGGTCGGCGTTTGTTTTGGTTTAGCTGAGTGCCCTTTGTTCTGATCGAAGGTCGTGTGTAGTGTATAATTTTACCTAGACGATATTAGAATACAATATGTTCATATTTATGGCAAATTTATCAGAGACATTTGCAAATCAAATGGTAAGTTAACTATTCTTGCTATTACTAAACGTTGCATATTGTTATGTATTGTATTTCACTTCAAAAACTTCTAGCTTTGATACAAGAAACAGTTCAAATGTGGATTTCTAATGGCGTGCTTGTGAAATGAAATATTGTACATTAAACAGTTTTAATACATTATTATATTCGCCATGTGAAGTGTTTTTAAATCACTAGAATCGAATCAAGATTTTTGGCTTATACATATAAAACGTGAACGAAAGTAAAAGTGATTTTTTAATCAAGTAATTAAAAACCTGTGAACTTTGTCTATTAGAATATTCATTGATTAATTGTTATATTATTTGATATATATATATATATATATATATATATATATAATGACCAACGTGGAAGTTTCAAAAAAGATTTCAATATCATATTTTATTACGCGTCATTTCAGCTTCGTGATTACAGAGCCCGTAGACGACCTTGTGAAAGGCGTTTTTCAAAATGGCATAACAAATGTATCAATTGCGTCAGTTTTAACGTTTCATACGACAATTTATTGTAAGCCGTAAAAATAATTTGAATTAACATTAACATCCCGCAAAAAAACTTTTTTCTTCAGAAAGGTCTATATGCTAATTTTATGTGTTACTGACGTTCCGAGTCATCTTGAATGGGCTAGATCGACGGGATCTGAATCATAGGTCCTGGATTCGATACCTGCCTCGAGCAGTCTGATATCAAGCAGTAATAACATCAGTTTTCACATGGAATATGTAATTCGCCATATTACAAAAATTTGTAATATTATAGTAATCAATTTTATCGCACGGACATGGAAAACTGTTAACACATTCACTGCTGCACGCCGGCTGCATCGAACGTAACAGGTGCGTTCATCTTTCTTGCGCTTAAGAGTAGTGATTTTAGTAAAATATAATGTTTAAATTCAAAGTATGTATTTTAACAATTCACATATTCACAGTTATTTTTTTTTTCATTTCGGAGCATTTTTTTTAATTTCCAGCTTATATGTCTAGAATTTTTTTTTAAATATTTAAAGAATAAATAAGTTTAGTGAGTTTTGAAGGTTTCTGAACAATTTGGCATACCTGAGAAAAAATGGATGTATGTGTGTGTATGTGTGTATGTATGTATGTTGGTGCGGATACAATTTTTCGTCGACGATTTGAAGGACGCTGATTACCCGATTTGAATTATTCAAGAAACATTTGATTACTATTGACAGGGAGACGTGCTGATTTTTTTTATTGTTAACACCTTTGGCAGGCAAAATGTTCAAATAGTCTTTTTTACCCCACCCACGTGTAAGCTTTTATAGAGGTAATAAAAAAAACTGTTGAATCTAACTTAAAACAACAATGCATCTTATAAAACAATTAAATAACGCCTACGTAAAAATATATTAAGGTCTCGTGACAAAGAAAGTGAATACTTTTGTTATGGATTTCCAATATTGTCGTTTATAGCAAAGTTGTTAAAATAATTGGCGACAAGTTATGTATCTTTTTCCTTAACTTTCAAATATTGTTGTTAAAAAAAACCTAAACATTACTTGTTTTTGAGATATCGGTGGTGGACCTTTTACACGCAGAACGTTGAGCCACGCTGTACCCTATATATATATATATATATATATATACACATATATATATATATATATATATATATATATATATATATGTCAGCATAGTTTTCAAGAAGTTCTGTTCCATCGGCGGTGTGCGGTGTCTATCTCTTAAGAATTTCGCATCTTTTCCTAAAGAAACAAAATCTATTATTGAAACGTTAAAATGTTACTCCTTTCCGTAATATTGAACTTGAGTGTCTTTATCTATATTTTCTACTTAAGGAGTGAATTGAAAGTTTCGGGCTGCTTTCAGATATTTATCGGCAACAGGGAAGCACTTTATCGATACTTCAAAAAGTTTTTCCGACAAACTAGTTATATAGATATATAGCGACGCGAGCGTTGAGCTTTTCCTAAGCTTTCGGCTAAAGAAAGCCGAGTGTCACGTCACAAGGACTAAACGTGTCGGAATTATATTTTTGTGACTTTTTTTATTCTAGAATATTGTATCTAAAAATAAACTCTAAAATATTTTTAACTTATACACATAAGGTTAATCAGTTGGTTAATGATATTTTATTTTTGTTTATGCCCTAAAGGTGAAGTCTTACATGCTTTTATTTGTTGGCGTTTCTAAGGTCATAATATAATTTTATAGTTTGTTATTTTTCATTGTAGGATTTATACCGATAGCGTTTGCATCAAAATTTAATAAATTGCAACGTGTTTCAAAACAGTAAATAATAGATGAAAAGACTAGACTAATTGATGATGAGAATACGTGATGTATAACTACGGTTTTTAGATTGTGATAGAGTGAAATAAAATTATTTTCAAGCTAATCGTCAGTGTCAGTTTTTATGAATTCTTTAAAAAATCATACTTTATGTAGTATGCGTTAGACCTTAGTTATGAGATAAAAAATATATGCATATTGCTTAAGAGCAGAGATTAGGAAAACAATTCTTTTCGCCTTGGCGCAAACATGTGACCATGCTCAACGTAGGTGTTGGTTTGTGAAAGAAACTAATAAGTATCACATTTGGAATATGTCTTCGTATATTTTAGACAATAGATTTTAGGAAAACACACAAAACCTACCTCTAAAGTTGCGATAGAAGATAAAGTAAACTAAAAAGTAATAAAAGATAAAATTCAGAGCGGTGGAGAAAACTTTGTATATTACGATTACAAAAAAGGCAACTGTATCGAACTTATATTTAAAACAATGATTACACGACACCAAACCTGGTAAAGTAAAAGAACTAGATTCGAGTAACGTATGCCGAAAAGTAATGCGAATAACTGACTGACGACTAACGCGGAAAAATAAATAAATGGAATTGTAAGCCCTAGGCTCAGGACACTGAAGCATTCAAGCAGAAGTTTAAAATATATGCATTTTGTAAACTATGCACCCAAGTGAAATAGGGGTAAAAATAATGTGGTTGTCTGACTCCATATATTGAACCATGAACTATTACCAGCACATACAAATCTTACATCTTTAATAACATGTAAATTGAAAAATAGGTAAAGTAGAACGCGACAAATATGGTTAACAATATTTGAATGTAGACAAAAATATATGTAAAACTGGCTATCACTTTAATTCTTTTAACGTTGGTCAAAAGAAAATCAGCAATGTTTGAAAATCCATAACAAAAGTATATTCTTTCGTTATTATTTGTTTTGAATGTGAGGAGTGTTGTTAAGTGTACGTGATCTTAATATAATTTTAAGTTTACAGTATAAATTATTTTATAAGATGTATTGGTAATTTTAAGTTAGATTCAACAGTTTTTTGTATAACATATATAAAAGATTACACCAGGGTTAAGGTGAAAAGGACCAACTCAACCTTTGGCAACATAACTTTGTCCTGGCAAAGGTGTAAACAATAAAAAATACCTAAGTTAAAAAAAATGATTCTGCCAGATATAAATTTAATAAATAGTTATTCCAACTATGCTGAAGAATATTTCTTACAAAATACTAGATCAAGGTTATTTACAGTGTTATCTCCATAACAAATGCACTCGTGAAGTTTATATTTTGCATTAATTGAATAATGTAGCTATTATTTTGTAAAATTCCCTATAAATTTTAAATCAGACATTGGACGTGTTTACCTGTTGGCCCTTTATGAGTTAAAATTGAAAGGTTACAAATTTCTGAAAAAACACCAAGAAAAAATACTTAAGTTGATCAGTTCGAAAAAATAGAAAGAATATCAATCAAATTCTTACTTTTTATAATTGAGAGTTTTTTTTTATATGACATGTGATACCAAAAAAGATTTCAACTTAATTATTAATTGGAGAAAACAAAATGACAAATGAAACTTGTGATTGATATTTTCAGGATAAATAATCGGATAATCAATATTCAAAGCGTCATAGTAATTTAATGCATTACATTGCACATTTTACCTTTGTGAAAATTCTTTTACTTTATATAGGATGCGATAGAGTTGAGTTTGTCAGCTATCAAGTTAACTCGAAATGAACATTATTCTCTGGAGACTTGTTGCCGAGATTAGTACGAGTCCACGCGATTATTCGGACAGGACAATTAACGCGAATGACTCGCCCGACGAGCGGGACTAGCCTACGCATTGAGAAGAGTTTTCTACATTTAGATAAATGTTGTTTTATGTGATGCATATAAGAAACTACTTTTTACCTTTATTTGAATTGGTAAGACGATTACTATCAGATGAAAATCTGACATTATAGGTAAACTGTGTAAATAATTGAGTCATCTAATAAAAAAGTGCTCACTCGTGGATAAATGGCTAGAGCGACTGGTCCTGGGTTTAAAAGAATAAGATATCAAGCAATAGTGACATCGGTTTTCTCTCATACGTGAAAATATCTCATACCCGACATTCCTGGCATCAGTAAAATAATTGCCCTTTATAGAAATTGTAATAATTAGATTCATCATACAGAGATGAGACAACTGTTCGAGTTACCACCTGTGAAACCGACGTAGATTTGAATCAAATTAGCCCAACAGCTTCTAGCACTCCTAAGTTCTGCTTGCTGTTCAAGAACTAAAATGTTAATAATAATAATAAGAAAAAGAGGACGTGGTCGTGGCAAGAACTTGCTCTAGCAATCATTGGTTTCACGTTTGTTACCTCAGCTAGATTGGTAGCAAGGAGCAGTAATATCAGGTTCAAGACTTTAACTCAAATACCATATCGAGTAAAAATAGCCTTTTGGGTCATTGCTGCAGAAATAAATCAATAATACTAATTCGATATGCCTTAAATTACTATTAAAAAGTTATCAGATTGCTGCCTAAGAGACATCAGTTAAATTTTTGAAACTATTAGTCTTTATTACGAATTACAATCTACGTACTATTTAATGAAGTCAAAAAGATAAAAAGATAAAAAATACAGATAAAAAATATTTTAGTTCAGTATAAATTTTTTTTCAATTTTTATATTTGTACAAAATATAGATTGATTATTCCTCTACCCAATTAAGTAAAAATAAATCCATAACTGTTGTTCACTGTTTCACTATTGATCATTATTGAGAAAAAGTTGTAACGTTTACAAAGTGAAGAAGTTACGATGAGAAAACGATAATAATAGTGAGACTAATATAAATAAAATATATGATATCTCTTTTAATATAAATTTTATCGTAAATTAATTTTAACTACTAATAATATCGTATTACATATAGAAAATTTAGTGCATTTTGTAATACAATTTACCGAAACCGAAATTTTATGATAGTTCAATTTTATGTTACCAGTCAAAAAGTCCTGCGTCGGATGGCAGGATAGTAGCTATGACAATATTATGCAGGATGGTTTACATGACCAATCTTGACAAAACAATATTTTAATATAATTTACGTTTTTATTGAAAAACGAGTTAGATGGCCATCTAATATAGCATTATTTTATATTCACTACTATAGTTACAACTGTCCAGTTAAGGACATTTAGTAAATTTGTGGAATTTACAATTGTCAGCCGTCATAGGGACATTGTATACTATAGTGATATGTTAAAAAAATATCTGGTATAATATTTATATAGCCGCACTTTTTCTAGAAAATTATTAATTGTAAACTAATGAACAATTGTTATGAACTTATTAACTTTCCGTAGGGTAGTTATAGTTATGGTCCGAAAATCGAAAATGAAAATGTTTGCATATCTTCACGTTTTGAAGGTTTCTGAAAATTTTGGCATACGTTAGAAAAAAATGGATGTTTGTGTGTGTGTGTATATTTTCGGGCGCACGGATCAACCGATTTGAATGGTTCAAAAAACATTCGATTCCTATTGATAGGAAGGTGTTGATTAGTTTTTAAAGGCAGGTCTAGCCGTTACAGAGATACGGAGCAAAGAGTGCAGAAAATACAAATAGAGTTTTTGAGAGAACGGAGTATCCGATTTAGAGAAGAGGTGAAAAGGTTTTGGCAAGGGAAGATTTAGCCATTTAAAAGATCCTAAAAGTGCAAAAAATGTTAGTTTTTGACAGAACTAAGCATCAAATTTTTTTTATTCACATTATTTAACAGCATTCAGAACATATTGTTGTTCTATGGCTGTTTGGTTCAATATTAAGTCAAGTAGTGTAGTACTTGAGTATAAAAGTTGGCATGGTAGATAACCCTCCAATGAGGATTACTAGTCACTTAGAGATTTGCTGATGGTTTCTTTTTGAGTCTTCCGGGTTGAGAGTCCAACAGCAGCGGTTGTATGATAGAATTTACGTGGTTATGAAGCCGGGCAAAGTGGGATATGCTTCTTTTGCTGATCACTTCTTGTACTGTTTTCATATGGAAGTCATTATGCAGGATTTTATTAGATACATGCCAAGGCGCGCTTGTGATAACTCTTAAAATTTCTGATTGTTGTCTCTGTAAGGCCTTGATTCTGGTTTTGCTGGCGCACCCCCAGAGCTCGACTCCAAAGGTCCATACAGGTTTAATGGAAGATTTGTAAATAAGAACTTTGTTGTACAATGATGGCTTGGAGTGATGTCCTATCAGCTAATTGAGTGACCTGACTTTGCTTCGTAGCTCTTTTATTTTTTGGTTTATATGCTGTATCCAATTTAGTTTATGGTCCAAATGAATACCGAGGTATTTGATGTTGGAGGCCTTTGATATAGCCTTATTATTCATGCTGACAGGAGGGAATTTACCCGTGGCTTTCGAATGGCACGACTTGCTTTCATTAATTTTTACTCTTCATTTTTTGGACCAAAGTTCAATTAAGTCTAGATGTTGTTGGAGTATCTAAGCATCCGATTTGAATGATTCAAAGAACTTTTTTTGTTTTAACAAAATAATTACTTTCAATTTTTTAAATTTTTTTTCGAATTTTTTTTTGTATATCGAAAATAATCTAAATGTTAATTTTAATATATGACTAAAGTTCTAATATACTTCAAACAAATTATTTCAACTTTGCGATGTAGTATATATATATATATATATATATATATATATATATAAATTCTATTTGAAAACATTTAATATTCCTCGAACATGTCGTTACGGTACGGAAAGTTCCAGCAATTTGCCTTAAAGTACGATGCCATACACCTAGTTTTTTTTATATGATAGAGAAATAGTTGCAGCATCAGCTCATATTTGTTTTGTAAAAATATAATCAGTAGATCTCACGATATATTAATTAACCAAAACTGTTACAACATGCTCGTCTCTCCCCTATATGTATCTACATGTTTCCAACACATCCATACAATGCTGTATTATTCAATCCATTATCAATAACAGGCGAGTTAAATTGGGCTATATGTTTAATTCAATTATTATTTATTCTGCTTTTTAACTGCAGTGCGGTCCATCAATTCGAGACGCGACCAGGTCATGCGTCACGTGCGCGGTTAAGCGGTCGTGAAATAACGCGCGTTTAGATTGCGTTAGTTGCGCCGCCGCACGTTTCATGCGGCCGCCGTTTAATTAAAATCGTGAGACTTAACTGATAACGCGGCCGCTCATCCTTTTGTTTATGCCATGACAGCAACCGCTGCCGGAGAAAGCTATCTCTGGTGTCATAGGACAGGAATGAGTGACGGATTCTGCACAGTTTTTGTACTATTTTCACTTACAAATTACTATGGTTGTGATTGTGATAACCGTACGCGTAGCGGTGTGAGGTTTAGAGAAAAAGATATTTTCTAAATTATTAAATTCTTTAAATTATTATTATCACAACTAGTGGATCGTATGGCATCTAGCCTTAAGGCAAATTGCTGGAACTTTCCGTACCAAATATTAATATTTTTTAAAAAACGACTAACATTTTTGAAAAAAAATTACTTCGAAAAAATTAGATTTTTAAGAAACTAGAATTTGACAAAAAATTACTTTTTTTGAAAAAAAAATTTTTTTTTTGAGAAAAAAAATGTTTTCTTTATTTTGACATATTTTAGATATGCTGAACTTTTTTTCAAAGCAATCGTACTACTTTAACTGCATAGAGACGAAATATAAAGCGCGTAAGCGCCGCGTCGCTGTCTAATGGATAAACATTGGTACGGAACCCATAGGAATGTAAACAAAATCTATACTTATTATTAAAATCTCTATAAAATATCTGATAATTTGATGTGCATATGTCTAATGATCATTTTTTATTGCAAAATGGCCTTTTTTTACTTTTTTCGTTAGATCTCCGAAACCGCTATCTCTGCTTTCATGAAAATTTGATCAATTCTTCATCTTGTCAAGTAAAATGTTTTTTGAATTATTAAAATCGGTCGCTCCGTTCTCTTAAAAAGTCAGTTACCGTTTTTGGAACTTTTTGCCCCGTATCTTCGGAACTGCCAGACCTGTCTTCGCCAAAAACTAATCAGCTAAACTAATCGTCTCCTTATCAATATGAATCGAATGTTTTTTGAATTATTCAAATCGGTTGATCGGTGTTCCCGAAATCGTCGACGAAAATTTGTATCCGCACACACATACATTCATTTTTACTAAAGTATGCCAAAATGTTCAGAAACCTTTGAAACGTAAATTATATAAAAATTTTCATTTTCGATTTTTTGCATTTGTTATAGCTTGCCCTACGGTAAGTTAAAAACATCTAACGTCTAAACTAAAATTTTATGAAGTTCATTTACACTCTCTACTTTAGTTATATTATAAATTTATTTCATTTGATTCATAAAAAATGATTTATTGCGAAATAGTAAACTAGTGGTGCATGGTATTGTGCCTTAATTTAGAACTTTTCGTATCGTAATTTATAAACCTTAAACGCTTTAATTTATATTGAAAATTTAATAAAATTATATTTTTGAGAACTATGAATTTTTTGCAAAAACTGCGCTGCGTAGCTGTTCTAGAGATAAAATATCGAGTTCATTATTTTGTCAATATAAGTAAAATGTTTTTGAACAATTCAAGTCAGATATTCCTTAACCAATTTACTATTTTTGGCACTTTTTGCCCCGTAGCTTTAAAATGGTTGAACCTGCCTTGGCCAAAAACTAATCAGTGCATCTCCCAATCAACAAAAATCAAATGTTTTTGAAACATTCGAATTGGTTAATCTGTGTTCCCAGAATAATCGACGAAAATTTGTATCAGTATATCAATTACGTTCCACACCTTCAACAATGTTCAAGCATACTTTATAAATTATGGCTAATCCAGAATATGTGCGGAAAAAATTCTTATTGTTTTTTGTTGTTTATGTAATATTAAGCAAGCCGCAAGTTCCAGATTGTTTTATATAGTTCAATAAAACATGCATGCATACATAAGACTAATACATAAAATTTTGCGCAAGTAAGACAAGTAAAACTCCTCTTATAAATATTAGTATCCATCGGATTTTCCAGTGTTGAATTTTCCTGCACCATATTCACACTTTTTTGCGGAAAGCATTTCAAGTGTCGAAGCCGATTCGTACGGAATTCGCATTCGAGATATATTTGTCCTTTTGCCTCAAGAGTCAGATGAAAAAAGGTTTGTCGGGCTGGACTTCACACAGACAATCTCAATTTCAATTGGGGCTGCAAATAGACACATTGACATTGAAACAGAAACACGTGTTAATTGCTCTAAAGTGATATAATTACAATTACAAATGAAAATGTTGCAAAAATAAAGTCGATATATCTTCTATTATAAGCAAAATCAGACGTTATTGTTGTTAGACATAGTAATATTGATAATTTTTGTCAATATTAGTAATAAATAATAAATAGATTTTTATTAACTACTAAGTTCAACATTAGCAATACCTTTTTATTAACGAATAAAATAAAAAAAAAACAAAGTGATAAAAAATAACAAAATACACACTATAGAATATAGATAGATCTATAGATATAAGTGGTATCTTTCCTTAAGACGTGAACCTTCCAATATCTGTATTAGGGTAAGGCAGAGCACAAAGGTCCAATTTGAGAAAGAGCAATTATATTGGACAAACCAGACCAATTATGTTCTACCTCCAAAATATGTTCAGTAAAGCTCCCAGCTAATTCATCATTGTAGAAATGTGTTTCATTTGCTCTTTTTCAAAAATTTTTACCAGGAAGTTTTTACACCTTAGTCGGGGTAAAATAGGACAGCGAGGGTGCAAATAAGTCTAATGTGTTATTTTTTTGTTTTGAAGAAATTATACAAATTAACAGCTACATTATTCAACCAATGCAATTTAATAAATTTATAAAAACATTTTTACAAGGATTCTATTGTAGAAAATCTTGATCTGGTATTTTGTCAGAAATATTCATCGGCAGAGTTCAGATAACTCTTTATTTAATTTAAAGAGATAAAGAGTTTGTTGGTCCTTATTACATCACGCGCGTGTAAGCTTTTATTTAGATTATATAAAAAATGTTGAATCTAAATTAAAATTAACTAAACATTTTATAAAACAATTAAATAACGCATACTTGAAAATTATATTAAGTTCTCGTAAACTAAACAATAGTGCTCACAACTAAAAAAAGCAACGGAAGAAAATACTTTTGTTGTGTATTTTCGAACATTTCCGTTCTTCTCTCGATAAGTCGTAAGAATCAAGTGTTTAATCAATTTAATTAAGAATCAACTTTACTTGTTTTTGAGATGTTTGTGCTATTTTTGAAGGCCCGTTATGACCTATCTAATGTAAAATAAAAATTGAAGACTAGTCCGTATACATTTATATTTAGTGATTTGTATATATAAGTACATTGGATTATATCAAATATTTATTAGCGTGTAAGTTTGACCATCAGTCTAAGATCTTAAACCTAGCTCATTCATTTTATATATCAAGTTAATAATAATAATTGCAGACCGCATTAGTGTTAATAAAATAACTAGTTTAAAAATGTAGTATTTTTTTTTAAAAACGTGAAACGCAGTCTTAAAGTAGAGTCTTAACAATACATACTGTTTCCAATTTTTTGTGTGGACTGATCTTGAATGACTTGAATCATCGAGAAAATAGAAGAAAATTGAATGGAAATCATATTAAGCAAGGAGTATTTTTGGTAAAATCAATTATCTCCATTGAGAAATCGTCATTGAATTATTAACAATAAAAATCATTATATGGAAAATAATCATCTTTAAACAGATTATCTATCTAGAAAATTTTTACCAGATAGATCGATCGTCGATCTTCCGCATGCAGTTCTATGACTGAAAGTGCCGCCAATATGATATCTATATATTTACCGTTTGCGACGTATGTGTTTGGAGTGTTTTGAGGCGACTTGGGTGCTTTTCCCGTCCATGAATAATTCACAATCGAATCGCTTTGGACCGCAACCGTCAACTCAGACATGAAATATAGTCCCGAGTATAAGTCGGCGTCCGAAAGCCTTCGACCGAATCTCTCTATGAAAGGCGAAAGCAGCTTTGATGATAGAGTTATAATGTATATTAAGAGTATTTAAAAAGTATCCAAGAAATTTATAGACTTGTGTTTTTTATGACTTGGATATGGCATGGAATATCTCCAATATTTTTCGATATTTTTAGGAATTTTTGAAATTTCTGTGTACTGAACCATCTCCAAATACTTGAAATGAAAATAAGAGAATTTCTTACAATTATCAATTTGCTATTGACATAGGGTAAAGCGGGGCTTAAAGATACGCAGTTAAAAAGTGGAAAAAACGAACAAGTTAAGTTAAATTTGTTTTAATAAAAAAATTTAAAAGTAGTTAGAAAAAGTTGTATAACCAGCCATTACTTTGACTCTTACGATGTTGCCTTAGGGAGATAAACTACAATGTTTGAATATCCATAACAAAAGTATTATCTTTCGTTCTTAGTTTCTTTGGTTGTGTATACTGTTGTTTAGTTTACGACACCTTACTATAATTTATTTAAATATACGTTACCTAATTATTTGAAAAGATATATTGTTACTTTTAAGTTACAATCAACAGTTTTTTTTATAAAAGCTTAAACGCGGATTTAGTTAAAAGGACCAACTGAACCTTCACCCTTGCAAAGGTGTAAATAATAAATAACAAAGTAGATTATCTGAAAGAACAATTTTACAAGAGATAAATTAAATAAATAGTTATTCCATCTCTCCTGATGACTATAGAAGATCAAGGTGTAATGTACTCTGTAAAATATGTACCCATTAAGTTCATATTTTGCATTGGTTGAATAATGTAACTATTATTTTGTAAAATCCATTTAAAATTGAAGATCCGCCTATGGGGTAAGGAGGGCCAGGTATCAAACTTTTGGAAAACAACAAAAAATCATTTCTGCATTAACGTATTAGCTGAGAGTTATACTGAACATAGTCAGATAGTTGTGTGTTCAAGATGTTTTCGTTGTAGTTTAAAAATAAAATTGGTTTTTACAATATAATTGTTCAAATTTAAATTGGACATTTGTACCCCGAACCTACCCAACAAATTCAAACATTTATAAATTCTCAAAAATTTAAATTTTTCAAACGTTTCAAAATATTCTAAAGATTAAAAAAAATCGGTACGTAAAGTTCCAGCAATTTGCTTTGAGACACGGTGCCATGCACCACTAGTATTTTTATTATTTTGGCAAATTACTAACTTTTCTCAATATACTTTTGCTGTTGTAAGCGGTACATATCATTCTTTTTGACTAAAACTTTCTCCAAATATACACTTCCAATTGCTTTATTTTTCTTGAATCGTTATGTTTCCGGAGTTCAGTTAGTTTTTGATATTTATGGACTTGTTGTACATTTGGCACAAAACACAAGTACGTCTCATAAGTAGAGATTTACACTGCACAATGACCGTTATCAAATAAACAACTTGTTGAACGTTTTCTTGTAAGTTTGCCAAATTCTAAAATAAACTAATTATATTGCTTATTCATTCAGTTTTTAGGAGAAAATGTATAACAAAAGTTATACGCAAAAAATGCCCTTTGGTGATAAAAAATGAATATTAGACATATGCACGTAATATATAAAAATATTCTATAAAAACTTTAATAATATGAATTTTGTTTACATTTTGATGGGATTCGTACCAATGTTTACACGATAAACTGCGACGCTTTGATATTTCTTCTCTAAAACAGCCACGCGATGCCTTGGCAAAGTTCAGAATGTTCAAAAAAATTCAAAATATAAAACAATCTAATTTTTCAAAAAAGGCAATTTTATTCAAACAATTTAAAATTTGAAATCTTTAAAAAAAGTAATTTTAGGTGCAGGAATTTCAGCGATTTGCCTCAAGGCACGATGCCTTGCTCCACTAGTTTTATTTTAGTTTTTTCAAAAAAGGCAATTTTATTCAAACAATTTAAAATTTGAAATCTTTAAAAAAAGTAATTTTAGGTGCGGAATTTCAGCGATTTGCCTCAAGGCACGATGCCTTGCTCCACTAGTTTTATTTATTTATGTTCGGTGCCTGATCGTTCGTTGTTTTCCATGAGCGTGTCCATATCTAATGTCCTTCCAAGTTTATTAGTTATCATTAGCTTCCGTTTCAAAAGCATAACTCGACGTGTGAATGTACCTTAAGTACGTTCGTCCCTTGCCAGACGGGAGAGAGGATCCTTTCGATAAGCGAAGATATGCCGATATCTCGAACCCTCTTCCTGAGGACGAAGTAGCGTAATCTGCGTGGAATCCGGCGATTAGGGCGATCAGCGGCTCTCGGGGCTCGAGATGCGGGCCGAGAGGTACCCAGACGCAGACTGACATTATCCGCCTCCTCTCCAATCCCTTAGTCCCTAGTCCCTAGTCCCTAGTTGGGCCTAAGAACGGAATCAACGAGTAATGATTTCAGATCAAATTTTTCATGCCACGTGCTCTGGAACAATATAGAGTATGAACAGACCTTATGGAATAAGATATTTATGCCTGAACTGTTTTAACGAAAATAGCTTTTATATGAAACCACAATCTTCATTTGATTTGAAAGTATAACTAGTGTCTATAGTAGTTATTTACTTTAATACCACTTAAGTACTAAAATAAATAAACAATAATGCTAAAGTGTAAATCTATAATACAATATACTAAGAATTAGGTAGTAATTTGCTTTAAATACATACTGCATCATTGCATAGTAATATATACATAAGTGTCCACCATCTCAAAAACAAGTAAAGTTAGGAATTTTTAAATAATATTAGAAAATACAGGAAAAAGATGTGTAATCAGCCATTGTCTTCAATCACGCGACGTGGCTATCAATAGGCAAACGGTTTGTTTTAAAAAATTATAACAAAAGTTATTTTTCGTTGTTAGTTTAATTATGAACAATTTTTCGGTTTACGAAACCTGGATATAATTTTCAAGCATGCGTTATTCAATTGTTATATAAGGCGTAATGTTATTTTGGATGGGTTAACAAGGACCGACTGAATATTTACACTGGTAAACATTAAAAATTAATAAATGATATATAAATTCAGATAAAGAAGCAATTTCACAAGAATTAAATCGAGTTTAGGATTATATAATGCTTGCTATGAGTTTTGTTACTAATAATATCTGATAGTACACCTCTCAAAAAGTACACCGTTAAGAATTATATTAGATAAACTAGGCCTAAATACAGAATGTTATAGCTTGTAAATAATCTTATGTTTATGATGTACAATTACAATATTTCCATTTGTTTACTTCCAAATATTTTCAAAATTACGATATAAAAGAAATTTAACCTTATATTAGTGTAATTTTACTGAGTAGGTGAGAAAAGTTACTCGTTTTTCTTTTATTATCATGTTTAAATTATTTAGTTTAAATATGAAGAATTCTGTTCAACCTTATATGAACAGAATAGTAGAATCACTTATTGAAGTGATTCTCTAAATATGATTGTAATATTGATCCGATAAATTTATATGTGTGTTTGCAAGTGTGTGTGTATGTGTGCGAGTGAATGACATAAGCCAAATAGCTCATAGAATAGTCATGTATTCTGATTGCTATTGAAAATAAAAATTAAATATATATATATATATATATATATATATATATATATATATATGAAGAAAGTTTTATTTTTCTTTTCAAGTAATTTACTATTTGGCTGCATATTCATAGATACCATTACGTAGCGGTTAGGAACAATGTCTTCCTAATTATTAAATGTCTGTAAAATATAGACGAAGTTTTTTAATTTTCGTTCTCCACATATGGTGTATATTTTGAAGGTTTTTCGGCAAAATCTGAAAGTCAACGCGTTAATGTGATCTCTTTTGCGACACTTGTCTCGTAATTATTTCGATAATTATTGCGGACGACAGCCGACTGCCGGCGATGCCATAAGACGCTCAGACGACCCATCGCCGTCGGCGGTCGTTTAATTAAAATTATGTCTCCGGGCCACGTTTTCCATTCAAACCCAGTTTCCAGACATTACTCACAATTATGTCCAATTACACATAACCCTTTTCATAATTCAATTTATTGCTACTCCTCCCGAAATCTCCTCGTCCACAGCAATCGCTGCGAAGGACAAACCGAAAAAATGAGACGGACTGAAAGACACACAAGTGCGAACGGTTTAAAGAGATGTTAAAATCGCCGCGCTAAAGCTTTTATAATAACGAGGCAATTGTTAAAAATTAATTTTGCGAGTCGCCGCCGGCACAGAAGTTATTCTAACCAATATTCAATTCCTTGAGTTGTAATTGAAATTAATTTGATGCCGAGATTACGAAAACCGAGAAGACGCATTTAATAAAACACGCAAACACATGCAAATATGAATAATAATAATAATCGGAACTATTGTAAATGTAAATATTTCATCTGTAGTATAATTAAATAAATAATTGATTGTAACACTAAAATTTTGTATAAGTTATTTATAAGGACAGTATAACAACTTATTATTATATTACATAATTAAAAAAATGAATTATATAAATATATATATATATATATATATATATATATATATATATGCGTTGATTTCTGAAAGGAATTACTTAGAAATAAGTAAATTTTCTTGAGAATAAGCAAACAACAAATTATCAAAGGTATTATTTGTCGTTACTACTTGCGTCAGTAGATGTTACAACTAGCGCCAAGCATGTAGTAAATTGTGCAATTTTTGTTGAAAATTATTATTTTTTTTATTAATTTCAGTTTTAATTCCTAAAAACTGTTATAACATGCTTCTAGCTTCCTTATATATATTAGCGTGTGTGTGATTATGGATTTCTTTGTGTTTATGTGTTTCTATGGCAAAACCCATTAGAAGCCTATAACGCTTATAAATCAGGTTTGATCTAGAGAGACTTATTTTGCTACTTTTCATTCTATTCTTTCTTATGGTATATTAGCTTCAGATCACTGTGCACACGTTTTCGTAATTTTAGATCTCAAAAAGAATACTGTGAGAACATTGACAAACTTAAGACGAGATTTTTTATATTTCTTCTTTAGTAGTTATAATTTTTTATTCAAACAAATAGTATTACTTTATATGCGGAAAGAAAAAATTAATTATTATTTCAAAATGATTGTATATACGGCTGAATATTTAGTACTACAGTGTTTTTTTCAATTGTCGCTTTTTGTAGAATGTACTTTGAATTAGATTTAAATCTTAAATGAATTTCAAAGAAGCCATTTGACCTTTATTAACAATGAGCTATTTAAGTATTATTATAGTTATGAGAGACTGTTTTTATTTACTACTATCCATCATATTGGTTACTTTCAAACAATTATATTGATCGCAATTCATGCGTTCCATAGCTCTATCTTCCATTTTAAATTCGTCGTTCATCCTATAGATTCAGGGCTCACTTTGAATCTCAAACGATAGTTTCCTGAGAACAGTTCTGAAGAATCTCATATTTCCCATTGCATAGTGAGTGTATCGTGTTCGAGATAAACGCTTTGCAATTTCCCTGGCACCTGGTGTATGTAAACAGCAGATTTCGAGGGAAGAGACACCGATACGAGCGCTCTGTGTCGGACGCGATCAAGTGTGATGCGGGCGATAGCG
Source organism: Ctenocephalides felis (assembly GCF_003426905.1). Taxonomy (NCBI): domain Eukaryota; kingdom Metazoa; phylum Arthropoda; class Insecta; order Siphonaptera; family Pulicidae; genus Ctenocephalides; species Ctenocephalides felis. Next base: position 103,749,084 of record NW_020538040.1, read on the forward strand.
TAAATCATTGCAACGCCATTAAGACGGAGTCGAGTGCAGTGCGGCGGCCGAGGCGGTGGAGACGCCGGGTAAGCCGAGGGCCGAAAATAACAAATACCAACTGGAATATAATATCGTTAAAAAATCGTTCCACGCTAATTTCTTCATTTTTATAAATTAACTATGAAGTAGTAATACGTCTCTGAATGGACTAATCAAAATATTTTATTCTATTTATATAGTTGTATTAACATCTACCGAAGCAAGTGATAATTTTTTTTGTTGTACTTAGCAAACATCTTCTTAGATATTATGTGTTTTGTTGTAGTAAATTATTGCAGATTCTTTTTACAATTAAAACAAACAAATTACAATTATAAATAAAATATATAATGTCTCCTGTAATAGAATTTTTTATAATAAGTCAACGTAAACTACCAGTGATAAAGTAAAATATATATTGACTTCTTAAATACAATTTACATGGACCCACCATCTTACAAATTACTCCTTCCTCCCAATCTTTTTCACTTGAATCTGTATATAATTTTTATAAGTCACAACTAGCCTGAAGTTTTTGTTTTAACTAATGTCAGGTGTAATTCTTTTACGTAAGATAACTATTTTTACAATTTAGCAGTCACAAAAATTGTTACACACTATCAAAGATTGATAAATTTGAAACGAAATAAAAATATATGAAATTTAAATTCATTCGATAATAATAGTGCAAACGATATTTTGTTATAGAACAATTTTAAATTACCTGTCAAAAACGATGGACCTGCACAATTCTATTTATTGCGTCGGTCGACAATGTTATGCAGGACGTTTTGCGTGTTCAATGGAGACAAAAAAAATCGAAATGAGATATGTAGCATTCTTAGGTTTTTTGTCTATTATATAATAATATATGTTAATATTATAATATATTAACGTAAGCAGAAAAATACATATTTATTATTTGATGAATATTCACTATATATAAAATGAATAATCTCCTTCAATTGTTTCAGTCAAATAATAATAGCTGTGCGATAAACAGCATATTGTGCATTATACATAGCAAATATATTCAAGTTATGAATATACTATTAATAACTTTTGAGTACAGATCAATGATACCCCAAATATTTTATAGTCTATAACTTGATAGATAAAACTAAAAAATGAATTAAAATTTGATCTGCACTTCTTTAAAATTTCTGAAATTGTATTGAGTATTTTTAGAAAAATTAATATTCAGTAATAATAATTGTTTAATTAGTACCATGCAAATATTTATTTCTGAACCAATTTTAAAACTGAAAATAACTTTGGAAAATCGTTTGTTCTGAATAAAATGATGAGTAATTTTTGAAAATGGTATAACAATACGTAATTCAATATTGTATGAAAGAAATACGTATCATGTTAATATTCCTTTGAATAATGATAGTGTTTATGTCAAACGCTTTTCTGCCATTATATAAAAACCCAAACTTTGGGATATATTTGTCATATGATATATTCGCCGAATTTATTATATGATATTTTCATAACAGTTAGTGTGGATTTAGTTCTACATCAATTGAGCTAATTTTCACGAAAAATATAGAGTCGTGTCACAGTGTGTACTGTGTTGAATGTTGATGACGTGCACAGTTCGGTAATAAAATATCATTATCTATGCAATATTTATTAAACCGTTGAATTTCTGCCAAGTCATCGATTAAAAAGGCATTTATCTAGAATCGGTAAAGGAAGATGGTCCGAAACTCCAAGTTCATCTTGCGTCAAGTCAACACGAGACTGTCAATTGCTTCTTGTCACTTGATATCCGTGACGGCTCCGCTTAATGAGCCGTGACACTAATGAGCTGACACTTGCTTACACGATATTGAGGCTCAACATTTCTAACAGGAGAGCTGGGTGATTATTTTCAAAATTGGAAATTATTAAAAAGTTTTGGGTAATTAACATTTCATGTAAATAATGAATTTACGGCTCCTCATTGCATGAACAAAACCAACTCTTTATACAAAGTAAAATTGCAAATTTTAAATCGCGTTTTGGAGTAGGGTAGGGCGGGTCTTAAAGCCCCGCCGGTAAAGAGATCGATCTTCAATATCGCCAAAACAAATAAAGAAATTTTACAACAATATTTGGAAGTAGAGGGCAAAAGATATATAACCAGCAATCACCTTGTTACTCACAACATTGCTATCAGAACATATAAACGTCAATATTTGAAAATCCATAACAAAAGTATTTTCTTTTATTGTTTCTTTTTTGGTTGTGAGTACTGTTTTTGAATTTATAAGAACTCAATATAATTTTTAAGCGTTGCTTTATAAGATTATTATCATTTTAAAAGTTAGATTCAACAGTTTTTTTTATATTTATCTTATAAAAACTTAAAGGGAAAAAGGAACTAACTGAACTTTTACCCCGGCAAAGATGTAAACAATAAACACTAATAAATAAAGAAGTAAATTAAGTTTAAACAATAATTTTACAAGAGATAAATTAAATGAAAAATTATTTCAACTAAAATGATGACTATTACTTAGGAAATACTAGATCAAAGTTAAATACAGTATTATCTCTGCAAAAAATGTGCCCAATGTATTTATATTTTGCATTGGTTGAATAATAACTGTTTTTTTGTAAAATCATCTGGCCGACCCATTTGACCCCGGGTATGGGGTAAGAAGTCGAACAGTGACTAATTAAAGTAAACATAAAGAAACAAAATAGTTTTAAAAAAGGTAGCTATTTAAGTAAGCCAGTCGAGTATTTTGATAAAAAATTAAATAAGTTGTTATTGACATTTTACGGAAGTTTTGCTTTTCGCACTAATTTACTTCAAATTTTCTCTCATAAAAAATAATACATTATTTTTAGAATATAATCACACACACACATATATATATATATATATATATATATATATATATATATATCGATAATTTGAATATATTTATTTTTAATACATTAATGACACCACAAATATAATAAGAGAACCTATATTTAAATACAATATAAACTGAGTATAATTTTACACTTGTTAAGTCTTCTTATCATATTTTTCTCTTACATTATATAGTTTGAACAAATCAAATTAATTTTAATTAATTAATCAACAAATTAAATTTTTCATAACAATTGACATGAATGTGTTTGAGAAATTATAACTTATATTTATTGATACTGTTAGTAGCTTCTTACAAATTTTACTGAACCATTTGTAAAATTTATTTTCTAGTTTAATTCTCTAATACTGAGCAGATCTAAAACTATAAATAACAAAAGGTAATATGGTAATCCAACTTAAGTGTAGGCTACACTTAAAAATTAAACAAAATTTTAAATTATATAAAAAATTAATACGATTTTGCATTTTTTCTTTGAAATTAGCTATACTGTGTTGCGAATTTTGTTTAATTTTTCAATCTGTACAATATTTACAAATTTGAACTTTTTGGATAATTGTCATTTAGTGGTAATATTGTTTTTTATATTCCAAAACTAATCAACTGCACAGTGTTAAAACTACTTCATATCAATCTGTCTGTGGAAATATAAATAGAAGTATATTATCTCATCCGCAAATATCTCATAATATGTCTTACCCATGTTATTGTGTTTCTTTTTACAAATGAGCCATCGCACGTGGGCCGCCCTGCGTGGGTTCATCCGTACATAGCGAAATAGGGGATGAAACAAATTCAACTGTGAGGATTTGAGCTGGATGGCGAACGACTTTTGTTTCCCGATCGGATTTTCCTCGAGGAAGGATATATGGTTCCTATATCGGTATTCAAATAATTTCAGTTTCTGTTCCCGCTGTATTTATATCATCCCGCACGCCCCGGCCGTAATATGCGCGCCGGAGTTCTTCTTGTTGTTTATTGAATGTAAAAGTCGAACGGAAGAAACATGTGATAGCGAACGAGGGGATTTATAACTAATATATTGCTTCTACGTATAAAATTCACGAATGTCGTCGTAGTGTAGTGTATGAGGAGGAATAAAATATGTGTATGTGGTATATAAAAAAAACCTTATACACTCTGGATAATAAATTTTTTGACGAGCAGAACACCATATGATGCAGTAATTTATTAAATAGAGTACAACTATAAGTCGGTAATAAATACCATCATTTTAAGCAAAATTGTTTATAATAAGTACTAGGTGTCTTGCCAATCAAAATTTTAGAGAATCAAAAATATTAATACTATAAGTGTATAAGGATGTGTTGTTTGAATGCTATATACAATGAGGTATTATAAAAACAATAAACCCCATTAGTTTGTCTATGTTTTGTCAATTCAATCAAACTGGAAGTTTTATACACTTTCTATAGAAATCATGGTATAATCCAATCCAAGTATTTTTTTGGTATTTCGACTTATTGATTACGTTTTAAGCTTTTCAGATTCTTTTGGATTCTGGTTTTTGTGTATAATTGTAAATACTACTACTGAGCTTATACAAATTTTTCAAAATTCTGCGAGGAGAGATAGAAAAGATACTTTTTCTATGGATTTTCAAAGATGACCGTTTATCTCCCAATATCAAAGTCATAAGAATCAAGGTTATAGCTGGTTATACATCTTTCTCCCTTCACTTTCAAATAATGTTGTTAAACAATGCTTCAGCTTTACTGGATTTTGACACTTTGGTCGTGAAACTTTTAACCCCGTACCTTCATATATTACTAACCATTCTTTGTTAAATTCTGGGAAATTATAACTGGGAATAAATTATTCGACAAAATGTACAAATAAATGTAAGTAATGCTCTTTTTCAGTCTTGGTCGCGGCATTATTATTAAACTTCACTTCACCTATATATATATATATATATATATATATATATATATATATATATATATAGTATCATAGATTGAATAAACTACATGGATAGTTTATAAATAATTAATTCTGAATTGGAATGAAAAACGGGCTCTAAACTATCTCTCTGCCACCAATTACTGAGCCACAGCAACGCGTGGCCGGGCTAGCTAGTATTTTTTTATATATATAAATATACTATCAATTAAACTGAAAATCGGGATAAAAAGTATCCTAAGTCCTTCTCCTGGCTCTAAACTACCTCCCTGCCAATTTTCATCTAAATCGGTTCAGCCGTTCGTGAGTTATAAGTGTTAGCACATAAAGCGGTCCTCTTTTATATATATAGATATATATATATATATATATATATATATATATATAATATGTGTGTGTATGTGTGTATGTGTGTAAACTATTCTATTCAGAACAAAATTAGTACATCAAAGCATTTAACCAGTATCATTTTGTTTTAAAATGTATAACCTGTTTCTGTTTTGAATATAAATTTTAATATAAATTGAATTTTACAAATTTCAATATTTTTATAAATATTATTTTGTTTATTAATTTATTTTCATTTTTGTTATTATGCGTTTTTAATATAAAATTCATTAAAAATATATTGAGATTTCAGTTGTTATTCCAAGTCATTAATTACAACTTAAATATATTGTCATCATAATTACATCATTCTAATAAGTAAATATATATATATAAATAAATTTATCGATATTGAATTATAATTTATTTAGTGTAATGATTAAGAAGGTTTTGAGACATCGCGTGTATTATTGTAAATATGCATTGGTGTAGATATAAATATATTACATAAATAAAAATACATATTCATACATCAAGATGAGCAACTAGAGTTCTGAAATGATTCGTTGCATATTAACGAAATAATTACTTTTATCCATCAGCCTCTCGAGTGCCTCCATTTCGTTGTCACCGAATGATGGATACGCCGTTACTTATACGGCGATTCGAGCTTTCCACAAAGAGCTTTCTCTCCCGAGATTTCCCGACTAGGGATGAGTATCATCATCTCATTATGTCCTCTTTTTGCAAAGAACCAACCTCGTTCGAGCATAATCATGGTGATGTTTTCGAAGTCATATATGTATAAATAGAATACACGGCCTTAGAACTTGCCCAAATTGCGTTAACAATAAACAATGGTATCCGTGTTAATAATGAAATATATGTGAGTAGTATAGTAGATAACGGTTTGATTCATTCGAATGTTGAAGATGATTTTGTGTTTTGACGCGCGTTAAAAACAAAGGACGAATGGCGCGAATTTAGAGAAAGTGCTTGAGCAAAGTTGACTTGTCAACAGTGATAATTGCTATCAGTCCCGTCTTGAGAATGTTTTGCCATGGATTTCATTTAGTAGGATTATGAGAACGTTATATGTATATACGCTCAACACAGCTTATACGATCAAGCATAAATTTACTTTGTTTTCACATAAGTTTTTTTAACTAAATATAAATTGAATGTTATGGTATGAATTGAATTTTTAACTAAATATAATTTGAAAGAATCGTAATTCATTAGCAATTTAAAGCATATATAAGGTAGAGCAGGGCTTAAATGTACCATCGATATCTCAAAAGCAAGTAAAGTTAAGAATTTTTTAACAACAATATTCGAATTTAGAGGGTAAAAAACGTATAACTAGCCATTACGTTAATTCTTACAATAATTCTATCGAGATATAAACGGCTATATTTGAAAAATTATAACAAAAATACTTTCTTTTGTTGTTTTGATTGAGAGCACTGTTGTTTAATTTGCGAGACTTTAATACAAATTTTAAGTATAGTTTTCTAAACCGTTTTATAACATTTAGTGTTAATTTTAAGATAGCTTTATTAGTTTTTTTATATAATCTCTATAAATCTTTAGGATGGGGTAAAAAAAAACAACTCAAACTTTACCCAGGGTAAGGTGTAAAGATGTAAACAATAAAAAATTGCAATTAAATTAAAAAAACTAGTGGGGCGCATGGCATTGTGCTTTAAGGCAAATTGCTGAAGCTTCCCGTACCAAATTTTTTTTTTTAAAGATTAACATTTAAAAAAATTACTCTGAAAAAATTTGATTTCTGAGAAACTATACATTTTTGACCAAGATTTACTTTTTTTTGAAAAAGACTTTCTGAAGAAAAATTTATTTTGAGATATTTTGGAAATTCTGAACTTTTTTCAAAGCTTTCGTACTGCTTTAACTGCATAGAGACAAAGCGCGTAAGCGCCGCGTCACGGTCTAACGCATGAACATTGGTACGGAACCCATAGAAATGCAAACAAAATTAATAAACATGATTAAAATCTCCATAAAATATCTGATAATTTGATGTGCATATGTCTAATGATCTTTTTTGCCCGCCAAATTGCATTTTTTTTTTACTTTTTTTACTAGATCTCTGAAACCGCTAGACCTGCCTTCATGAAAATTTGATCAGTTCTTCATCTTGTTAATACAAGTAAAATACTTTTTGAATTATTCAAATCGGACGCTCCATTCTCTTAAAAACTGAGTTACAGTTTTTGGCACTTTTTGCCCCATATCTTTGGAACTGCTAGACCTGCCTTGGCCAAAAACTAATCAGCATGTCTCCTTATCAATACGAATCGAATGTTTTTCGAATTATTCAAATTGGTTGATCGGTGTTCTCGAAATCGTCGACAAAAGTTTGTATCCGCACACACATACATACACACACGCACACGCACATATATCCATTTTTTCTAAGGTTTGCCAAAATATTCAGAAACCTCTGAAACGTAAAGATATATAAAATTTTTCATTTTCGATTTTTTTTGCGATTACTATAACTTGCCCTACGGGAAGTTAGCTATTGTACAAGAGATAAATTAAATAAATAGTTATTTCCACTCTGCTAATAAATATTTTTGACAAGTACCAGATCAAAGTTATATACGGTGTACTCTTTATAAGAAATGTGCCCATTAAACTGTCGGTTGAATAGTATAGCTATTATTACTAAAAATCCTTTTAAACTTAAAGATAAGACATTGGATCTGTTTGCCCTCTGGCCATCCTATTTTATCATGCCTATGGGGTAAAAAGGATCAGATGTCAAATTTTTGGAATACTGCAAAAAACATTTCTTTACAATGAATAATTATCTACGATTTTGCTGAATAGTCAGATGTTTGTTTGATATGTGTTATTTGTTGTGGTATTCATAATATAATTGCTCAAAGTAAAATTGGGCATTTGTGCCATATTCAAAATAAGAGTGCGCGTAAGGTTCACCCGCGATTGAAGTAAAACTTATTTGCTACTGTACAAGGTGTCATTTAAGGGAAAATAAATACATCATATAACAATTTTGAATAATGTTTATTAGTAATATGGCAGCACTTGTGATGCACACATTTATTAGTGTCAACCATTATACACATTTATATAATGATAAATTATAAATTATATATTTATAATAACATTAAAAATATGTGTAATATTCAAAAACACAAATGTAATTAAAGTCATACTTAAAATATGACATGATCGGTTTGTCATTGTAATTAGTATTTAGAAATGAATTTTCATTAGAGAAATAAAGTAATTGCTGATCAATAACTTCTATAATATTTATTCACACTGTGGATTATGTTAAATAACGCCTGAAGAAATATTGTTTTCGCAACTTTACTCATCATGTAATAATTGTGTTTGGAGAACTTCATATAATTAAAATTAACATACATTGGTATTTTTTCACTTTTTCGCTGATGATATAATCTCATTCTTTAAACAGTAATAATCTGTTTTGCCTAAAACATATTTTCCATTTCAATAACTTCAAAGATTTATAGAAACTACGAATAATATAGAAATTATTTCAATAAACTTATGTTTCATACACGGCACAAATGCTGCATTTGTTTTATTATTAACTTCCCGTAGGGTAAGTTATAGTAATCGCAAAAAAATCGAAAATGAAAATTTTTATATATCTTTACGTTTCAAAGGTTTCTGAACATTTTGGCATACCTTAGAAAAAATGGATGTATGTGTGTGTGTGTGTGTGTGTGTGTGTGTGTGTATGTGTGTGTGTATGTGTGTGTGTATGTATGTACGTGTGTGTATGTATGTGCGGATACAAATTTTCGTCGACGATTTCGGGAACACGGATCAACCGATTTGAATAATTCAAAGAACATTCGATTCGTATTGATAAGGAGACGTGCTGATTAGTTTTTGGCGAAGGCAGGTGTAGCCGTTCCGAAGATACGGGGCAAAAAGTGCCGAAAACGGTAAATCAGTTTTTAAGAGAACGGAGCGTCCGATTTAAATACTTCAAAAAACATTTCACTTGTATTGACAAGATGAAGAATCGATCAAATTTTCATAAAGGTAGGTCTAGCGGTTTCGGAGATATGGAGGAAAAAGTAAAAAACTGAGCCATTTGGCGGTCAAAAATGAACATTAGACATATGCACATCAAATTATCAGATATTTTATAGAGATTTTAACAATAAGTATAATTTTCATTTACATTCCTATGGGTTCCGTACCAATGCTTATGCGTTAGACAGCGACGCGGCGCTTACGCGCTTTATATTTTGTCCCTATGCAGTTAAATCAGTACGATTGCTTTGAAAAAAAGTTCAGATCTTCCACAATATGTCAAAATAAAGAAAAAAAAATTTTTTTCAAAAAAAAAAAATTTAAAAAAATTATTTTTTTTAAAAAAATTTTTTTTTTGAAAAAAAAGTAATTTTTGGTCCATATATATAGTTTCTCAAAAATATTATTTTTTCAAAGAACATTTTTTTCAAAAACGTTAATCGTTTTTAAAAAATTAATAATATTTGGTACGGGAAGTTCCAGCAATTTGCCTTAAGGCACGATGCCTTAATTGCCTTAAGACAGAATTCCACTTACAGCTAGTTTTTATTATAATCATTTACGGGGGACATGATAAAATATTCTTCTGATACAGGCATTTTTCATTAAATCAATATTTGTACTACGATGTAACTTTACAATGTTTATTTATCTATGCCGATTTTCTTGTTCATATCGGTACGCATACAACGTTGGCGCCGGTATGAATACAACAACAGATCTCTATTCACATACGCGACGACTAATCACAATCGACCCGTATAAAAATGATATTATCGAGAGCAATTGACGAATTATTGGCACTCGACTCTTATCTTATCTTATCTGCCGTAACCCAATTCCATTTGTTGCATTTGTACGGATTTACACTCTATTCGCGCCTAAAAAAGTTTTACTTCAAAATTCTTGAATTATTCTCATCATTTTAAAAATTATTCTCATCATTTTAAAAATTATTCAATACTTATTTCGTACAATTTAAATATAAATCAGTCCAATCTATCAAATTTCCCGTGAAGAATGTCTCTATATTTCTCCTCTCGTTGAAGTCAATTGTGTGCACGAGGCGTTAAACGTCTGTTTGTTTTGTACTTTGTCATTTATTTGATTATTGGAGATTCCGTTCGGGTTGACACCTCGTCGTTATTTTTATTCCATTTTTGTGCCAGACTTTGCTATATTCAGCGTAAATACGTTTCAGCGCGGTCTTATCTTCTCTCCTCTGTTTGTCGGTTGCGCTGGGCGCATTTGTAAAAGTTGGATGGCGCGAATGTGCGACTCGACAGCGGTTGCTGATCTGTCTCTCGACTCGTACTACTCAAAAGTGAAGGGCGACTAAATAAATTGATGGACTAGCTGTAAGTGGAATTCTGTCTTAAGGCAATTAGGGCATCGTGCCTTAAGGCAAATTGCTGGAACTTCCCGTACCAAAAATTATTTTTTTTTAAAACGATTAACATTTTTGAAAAAAAAATTACTTTGAAAAAATAAGATTTTTGAGAAACTATAAATTGGACAAAAAATTAGATTTTTTTGAAAAAAAAAATTTTTTTTTTAAAAATTTTTTTTTAAAAATTTTTTTTTTTTTGAAAAAAATTTTTTTTTTCTTTATTTTGACATATTGTGGAAGATCTGAACTTTTTTTCAAAGCAATCGTACTGCTTTAACAACATAGGGACAAAATATAAAGCGCGTAAGCGCCGCGTCGCTGTCTAACGCATAAGCATTGGTACGGAACCGATAGGAATGTTAACAAAATGTATACTTATTATTAAAATCTCTATAAAATGTCTGATAATTTGATGTGCATATGTCTAATGATCATTTTTGACCGCCAAATGGCTCATTTTTTTACTTTTTCCTCTATATCTCCGAAACCGCTGGACCTACCTTCATGAAAGTTGTATCGATTCTTCATCTTGTCAATACAAATAAAATGTTTTTTGAATTATTAAAATCGGACGCTCTGTTCTCTTAAAAACTGAGTTACCGTTTTTGGAACTTTTTGCCCCGTATCTTCGGAACGGCTTGACCTGCCTTTGCCAAAAACTAATCAGCACGTCTCCTTATCAATACGGATCGAATGTTTCTTGAATTATTCAAATCGGTTGATCCGTGTTCCCGAAATCGTCGACGAAAATTTGTATCCGCACATACATACACACACATACATACATACATACACACACACATACACACACACACACACACACACACATACATCCATTTTTTCTAAGGTATGCCAAAATGTTCAGAAACCTCTGAAACGTAAAGATATATAAAAATTTTCATTTTCGATTTTTTTGCGATTACTATAACTTGCCCTACGGGAAGTTAAAAATGTAATATGGACAATTGAAAATAACTAGCACCATTTAAGTAACACTATCACTTCTTTGTGGCTTTTTTTAGCCGCTAACTTGTTTAGCTTCATATTACATAGTAGACAGAATAACTCACTACAGAAATATTGCTAGTAATTTTAATTTGTTGACTTCTCATAGGGTTAATAATTGTAATCATATAAAAATCCAAAATGGAAAAAACCTCTTGCTTGTATCGACGAAACGTTTTTTTTCGGGAAAAGCAAAAAAAATCATTTAATTTCTGTTTGCTTACTTTTGATGTAAACCTATATAAATATCATCGTCTAAATTATAAGCTCTTATATTTTGTCTATAAAATACGAATCATGAAAGTTACAGTATTTATATTAATATATTTGAAAACATTTAATATTCTTTGCATATTTTTTTACGGCACGGGAAGTATCAGCAATTTGCTTGAAGGCACGATGTCATACACTACTAGTTTTTTGTATACAATTGAATTGACATTCTATTGAAAGTTATAGAGCTTTTTAGACTTTTTTGATAAATTATATGTGTATGTATTTATGGGTGTGTGTATGTGTATGTACTTGTATATATGAGTTGGTTTTTTCTTATTATAACTGCAATTATATTAAGTATTTACAGAAGTTAGTTGGTGTCAGTATTAACACAATCATTTGTTTATAGAAAATATCGAGATTCGATTCCCGTATCTTTGGTATGCCAATTTTATGGATATTGTTATTATGGCTATGATATTATAATAGTCATTAAAATGAAGAATTAGTTAGGGGTTTTACTGAACATAGTCAGATAGCTGTTTGTTTGATATGTGCTAAACAATATAATCGTTCAAAATCGAATTGGATCTTTATGCTCGTCTTACGCTTTTTGAGTTTAGTTATTTCTTTGTAAGGAAGTGATACAATAATATTACAATAACTCTAGTTGAATTTTGTGCACTTTATGAGAGATTGGGTACGTTTGTGGCACTTTTTTATTAGCAATTATTTTGTTAATTTGCTAATTTGATGAGGGAAAAAATGGTAATTTGAATATTTGTCTACGAGGAAATACTGAAATACTGTCATTAAATACGACAGATTAGTTATAAAATCAAATCATATAGGAAAATGGAAATTGTCACAACCGTCCACACTCGAGGGGTGATTGTAATTTGTGACAGGCATGAAAATAGGTTAAAAATCAATAGCCATAAACACCAAAATGTTTGTAAGGACCTTATTGCCAGAAATATGTAACACAACGATATTTATAAAAATAAAATAACAATGTGTAAATAAAAAATAATTTTTTAAATAAAAAATCTTTGTGATTTTTTTGTGCATTGATTTTTGCTGTTTAAATTACACCCAAAAGGGAAAGAAATGCATATTTCATAAAACAAAAGTAATTGCTGGTAATTTTCTGTTGATGTTCAACTTGCAACATAATAAGAAAGTAAACAGTCTGTAAACAAGTGACAGTTACTGTTAAAAGAAATTGAACAAAAAAACTTACTTTTGTCACTTTAAAAGTAATTCGATAAGATAATTTTAATGTAGTGCACTGACAAAATGCAGTAATGGAAACTTGTTCAAACAAATATATTTCATGAAAATTGATATTGCATTTATTTCATTTCACAAAAATGAATTTAGTTAATCGTTCTAGCTTAAACGCGTTACCTTGACTTTTACATTATATTAACACTATAAGTGATGAATTATATACCTAATACCTAATTACAATTTTTCACACAAACATACTAACCAGTAGAAATCAGCATGGTTCGATATTGATTTTTACCATTGACCAACATATTTTTATCATTGCAATATTTCAAATTCCGTTTCGACAAATAATAAATGAATTCGTAACTGTTGGGAGCCCGCGGTTTATCGTAGCGTGTAATCTGCGAACTATATGAAACGTGGCGATCTGTTAGTTAAAATATCAAAATCTGTTCCATTCATTCGTTTTATTTTTGTTGTTTCGTTCATGACCAGAGCGACCGTTTCGCATCTGCCTTTATCTAGCTTTTATTTATTGAACGCTCAGTCGCTTTCGCGCTAAAATGATAGGAGAATGTGCATTTTGCGAAATGAAGGTGGAAATTTCTGTTTAACGGCTTTAATATTTTACTGCATCTTATTGCGATATCTGATATGGGAAATGGGAAGTCAATCGTATTTATTGATTGCACGCTGAAGAAATTATTATGTTGCTGTTACAAACAGCGATGTTTCTTAGTTGTAACTCTTTTGTACCTAATAGAGACACTTTTCCTTATTATTAGGTAGAAGGAATAATTTACTGCCTTTTTGTTCGTTATGAGGCATACAACATTTAATTTATTTTTGTATGGTAACTGTCATGTAACTGTGTACATGGCAGTTACTATGAAATGTAAGACTTTTCGATTGAAAATTTATAAATTTATCGAATCTGGATTTTATTTTTAAATTAGTAGACCTTTTATTGACATCTGTGTCAAATTTTACGATAATTGGTTGATTGGTGTAGTAGCAACGCTTCTATTTGCAAGCAAATAAAAGTTGTTTCTTCGATTGTTATAAATGTCTGAAATTATTCCAGAAATAAGTGACATTCAATTTTGTGCGCAAAATGAAATATTGGGAACCGAAACCTTTAGAACGTGTCGTTAAAGGCTTTTGGTGAAAGGTTAATATCAAGAGCAAGATTGTCTTTGATTGGCACAAATTGTTCAAAAAAGATCGAGACGAACCACATCGAATACGACCAAAACCATCTACTGACGAGCTACACCTCAATTAAATTAAAGAACTGGTGCCGCAAAATCGTGAACTGACTATTAGACTAAATTTATTGATTACTAAACTAAACCTTTCAGATATTGTCAGAATTTAAAATGGATCAATCAACACTAATTTAAAAATCGTTGTTGCACCATCACACACTGCAATCTTTCTTTGTGATGATTTCGCCAAAAATTTAATCAATATTGTTCCGCAACCATCATATTATTTAGCATTGCGTAGACATCGTTTTGACTTTACATAAAAGCCGAATCGAAAACTATTACGGAAGATCAATATGAAAATGTTTTGTAAAGTGGAAAAGGCATTGGCGTAGTTGCATTGCATCATCCGCGAGGGATTATTTTGAAGGGAATAAATTATATTATGAAGAATAGATTAAGAATTTAAAAGTTTTAGGTAAAATCTTACTCATATTTGTACATGCTAGTGCATTGCCCTACGTATGCTCATATTTTGAATTTATTGATTGTCTATCTTTAAATAAATTATATCTAATACTTTATTTTTTCTACCACTTACTATCTCAGATTGTATACCGTCATATTGCTTAATTATTATTCTATACTTATTATATTACTTGTGCTCTTGACTATGCGCAATATTTTGGCTACCAAAGATTGAATCTTCGACGACCTGGGCCACTGGCCCGCCAGGACTCTACGTGTTTCTTTGCGAGTAGTGCCATTCGCAAACCACATTTTTACAGCATTAATTTAGATTTATCATAAAATAATTCGTGAAAACTGCAGTGCCCTTAAATATATTATTAGTCAAAGAACCCGGTGGAGTGATGGTCAAGACTTGGACTTTTGGTAGATATAGTAAATATAAAAATATGAAGTATAATATGTAGAATATAAATTAGCAATGTATATAGAATGTAGGGTTTATACAAAAACCGATATTTTAGAAAACCGGTTTTCAAATTTTAAATTTCCCAGAAAAACGGTTTTAACCGGTTTTCGAATTTTATATAAAAAATAATTTTTTGCTCGAATTTCTGTATTAACAATAAAAAATGTCGGCAAATTTAGTGTGATTTAAAGCAGTTTTTGACCGAATTTATTTAATGTTCAATTTTATGAAAAGTAAACAAATATATTTTAATTATAATTAGTAGAACAAAGAAGTGTTGATGTGGAGTAAATGATTATTCGTTATTTATGTATCATTTTTACATATAGATTATGAATATTTTTATGATGGTGAAATAAAAAAGTTTGAACCAATAAAAATAATTCATATTAAAATAAAAAACTTAACTTTTAATTAAATAAAGAAAAAATAGATATATATTGATACATAATTGTTAACGCCAAGTTTAATTCTAAAAACAATTAAACAAAACCCCGAGTTTATTCTATTACGTACAATTTTAATTAATTAATTTATTAAAATATTAATTAATTTATTAATAAATTATTAATTATTTTTAGTTAAATGAAATATGATTGCTAAAAACTGAGCACGCCTATCGATTTGTTATTTAGAAGTGTCCTTTGTCTACTCACAACTGCAAATTTTCCGAAATAGAAAATATTTCTCACTTGCAACCGAACTAAAATGTGATATAATAATTCTGGAAATTTTGTTTTTTTTATTTGTGGCTTCTAGGGCTAAAAACTCATTTTTTAAATTTGAGTAAAGCAATTTACTCTTTCAATAACAAGTCGCATTGATCTAAATTAATATATCCATTGATATGATAATCTAAATTAATATATACATTAGACAAAAAATAACACAGAACCTTTCTGGGGTAGAACTGACTGATATGATTCCAAATTTTATCGAACCGGTATGATTCCAAGTCCCAAAACGATTGCTTCCATCTAGTATGTTTGTCTTTTTTTCATTTATACAATAAAACTGTTTTTCCCCGCTAAAACACTGGTTTTCGAATTTTATAATTTTCGTCAAAAAGCCGGTTTTCAAAGCCGGTTCTTGAAAACCGACAAACTAACCTAATAAAGTGTATCCTACATATAATATAAAAAACATGAGTAATAAATCGGTGATATGAATAGCAGTTTATTATATATGTATGTAGGAATCAATCATGGTAGATGTAATATATTACAGATATATGTTAGGTAAATGTATACATAAACAATTACATTTAAGCTAATTTAAGTTCGAATGTTTTATTGATTCAGATAAATTTTGACGATTTGTTTCACGAAATAGAAAACATGTGGATTTTATTGTATCATTAGTACCAAACACAGAATAGAATACGACTGATATGATTATGAATGTTGCCGAAAGCCTTCTCGATTCATTTTCTTTTTTTTATTCCCATATCCCCCCTGCACATCGAATGAACAGTTTTATTGACAAGCTGTTTTTACGACATTTCGATATACATACATTCGATATACAGTACGACGCATTTATGATCTGAGAAAAAAACATTTTTGTTTCGACAGATTGCAAATATTTAGAATCAAGCATTCCAATTAATGTTCTTTAAATCATACGTAGATATACAACTTACAGTCTTACTTAACCTGCAAATATTATTTTGGCGTATCAGTATAGAAAATCAAAGGAACTAAAATTTATCATTAGCTTTTGCTATAAGTTGAAATATTTGAGAGATTATTTGTAATTATGAAATAATACTATTTGATCTTTACTCGGTACAATTAACTCTAGATATTTTTATATTCACTTAATCGTAGTAACTATCAAATACAACATTAACTGATCAAATTTAAGATCATTTAGTTATCGACTACTGTTATAAACTATTTTGAAAAATTACCCAACCAAATCGCCAATTGAGTTGAATTTTCGAGAAAAATCCATGAATCTATTCTAATAATTGTTCAGAAGGATGTTTGCTCTAGAACCAGATATTATTAATTTATTTGAAAGATATCAATTGGAAATCTTATTGATAGGTTTCAAGTATACAAAAACATAGTTTCTAAATAAACAGTTGAAAATTTTATCGTGATAATTTAAAGGTGTGCTGATTTCCAACACCTACTTGTTAAAACGATTACATATTTATGTATTTTTTATCCAAGGCAAAATGCCACTTACACCTAGTTGTTTAATTTGTTAAACCTGAAGAATTATAAGTGTAGTTTCAACAGAGCGTAGCTTAGAGAAAAAGGTCCACCACTGATATATCAAGAACAGGTAAAGTTAATAATTTTTAACAAGAATATTTGAAAATAGAGGGAGAAAGATGTATAACCAGCCGACATGTTGATTATTATGACGTTGTTTACTAAACTTGCACCGTTGTTTGATTTATAAGACCTTTATATAAGTTTTTTTAGGTAAACACCTATTTACGTTATTTAATTGTTGTATAATATATTGATAATTTTTAGTTAGATACCACAGTTTTTTTTATATAATCTTTATAAAAGCTTACATGTAGGTAGGGTAAAGAAACCAACTAAACCTTTACCCTTGCAAAGGTGTGAAGAATATAAATTAGTAAATACAATTATATAAATTATATACTCCAACTATCCCGATGATTTTTTCTGACGCAGTACCAGATCAAGGTTATATTCAGTGTTATTTCTGTAAATATGTATCTATTGAATTTTTATTTTGCATTATTTTAATATGGCAGCTATTTATTATTTCGTAAAATCCCTCGAAAATTAAATTGAATTTGTTTGCTCCCTGGCCGTCCCATTTTACCCCGCCAATGGGGTGAAAAGAACCATATGCAAATTTAAGAAAAATACCAAATAAACAAATTTGTACAATTTAGATTTAGCTGTAAATTCCACTGGTCATAATCAGATAGTAGTTAGTTTCATATGTGTCATTTGTTGTGATATAATTGGTTTAAAACAAATTTGATCTTTGCTCTGCTTTATAACATATTCTATTGTAAATTAAGCAAAATAAAACTTACTTTCTTCTGTATTGAAAAAATAATTTTTCCAAAAAAAAAATCTTTCATAAATTTATCTCACGTTTTATACGTGTTTGTTATATCTTCAATATTAAAATCCTTTATAATTTAAAGTGGTATCAAAAACAATATCTCTTAATCGTGAATAATCTTTAAAAATATTACTACGCTATAGTTCGTGATAATGAGAGTATGAAATTCATATCAAAGAGCACTTTGTGTATGGCAGCTCTGAACCCGAAGCTATTTGCATTATCGATATCAAAGTTTATAAGGTGAACCGTCTTTCCCTTTTCGTTGCTCGATCAAGTGCATGCGCGCATTCTAAGGTAAACATCTATTTCCAACAGGAAAATATTACTCGGGAGAGGCTTTTTGTTTTATACAAGATATTACATGACAAAGTGTCCGAGAAATACGAGATAATACAATTTTATTTACCTATCTACTATATATTTTTATACAATATTTGCTTACAAGTTTAATACTGTGGTTAACTTACCTGATAATATTAATTACATTGTATGAGAAGAAATTATAATTATCTTGTATTAGAAGAATTGGTATGCAGTAAATTTTTAAATAAAGCAATTTTCAAGTAGTTGATATAATATTAAATAAAGATTTTGCATCTTCGTATTAATCGTTTACATCTGCCAAAGCAGGTAAAAAGTGTTAAAAGTTCTCAAATTTGCAAAATATTTATTATACTTTCTATCCATGCGTCGATATCCCTTATTACTTTCATACATATGCCAATGAACACTCCAATATATAAATATAATTCAAAAACATGTGTTCATGCAGTTTATATAATTCGTATATTTCCAAAAAGGCCATAATTCATGCTAAAACCCATAAGAATTATGAAAATGAATTATGACATTTCGACTTTCTTTTATAATATAATTATCCACCAAAATTACTGAATTATTTATCAAATCATAGCAGCGATGCACAATATATATATATATATATATATATATATATATATATATATGGCTGTGTGTGTGCTGCATGTATGTATGTATATGTATATGTTTGATAAAATACCGTTTCAAGTTTTATCATTATTATATCGTAGCAAACGCTTTAGGATCGATTTTTTTTTTATTTTTTCAAAAAATAAAACAGAATTTACAATTTATCAGTTTAATTTTCTGCAGCCATTATCTAATGAGATATAAAGGATAAATAATGAAAAAACTTATCTAGGATCCGCTAAATGATTGAGTGGCGTCTATTTTAAATGGCGCCGCGACGGCGATGATAGTATATAAATTCATCTCGTGAATATAACTAGTAGTTTATTACGACACTATTAATCTACTAGTAGTTATTAATGGGTTTATTAGTAGTTGATTTTTTTAAACTAATTTAAAAAGTTAATAAATTCAAACATTATGTAACGCGTTCATTAAGAAACTTTATCCTTAAGAAGATTCAGAAACTAAAGCAAAGTATGATTTGCTTTCCACTTGAATAAGCTGTTTATGATTTTATTTTTTAGATTAAAATATAAAAGTTATACTTTTATATTATAAAAATACTTTATTAGAATTATTATTAAAAAATAATACTGTCATAATAAAATGTGTGAAAATGAAAACAACACGCACAATGGGTTCATACCGATATTTTCACAGAAATTCCATTTGCTGTCGAATACAACTGATACATTTGCTGATTAAATTTTATTAATTAAATATATTTTAATTTATTGTTGAATAAGTTTAATGACATTTTTCATTAATACACAATGTTTTGAAAAACATGGTTTCGAAAAACAAAATCAGGAACATGAAATTGAACATGAAAAGAGAAATATGACTAATGAAATTGTTGGTATCAATCTTTAATCTCGTTCAATAAAATGTTTTACTCTAAATTTATTGAATAAATTTGCTATCGTTAATTATATTAAACATAGTTATTCTTACTGCGAAAAAAATAGATTAAATAAAATATGGCCCCTCCTTTGAATCATTGGCTAGAGCAAGGGTCCAAACTCGCTTAGAGCAATCTGGGGTCAAGCACCATTAACATCGGTTTTCACTTGGAAATATAGATTGCAACATGTTTACATGTAAAAACAAATTCATCATAATTGCATCAGTGAGTGTCGAACAAATTAAAGTATCTTGAATTAAACTTGAGATTCCTTTTTCATAGTCATATGTAAATATACTCTAACTTCAGGTAATAAAACTAGAGTCGGCGATAACCCAATGCAATCAACGTCGTGCCGAATTGGCTTCATCCCTTTATTTTCGTCGTGTATTTCGATTAAAATCAAGATTCCTGATGAAAACGCGAATGTTATTAGCAGATCCTCTTATCTTTTCTAGTAGAATTTAATAGCCGAACAAGCAGCGTTCGTCTTAATGGTCGTCATCAAGTTGATCCAAAGACGTAACGCAAAATGCCCAAAACTATAACCGGCGGGGAGTTTGGATCTTCGTCGGATCTCCACAGGGTTATAACCGTATTATTAACTTTATATGGCAGTCGCTCGTAAAATTGAGGTGGAGAGGAGCGGAAGACATTTATTAAATACATGAATTATGAACTGAAATTGTTATGAGTCTATAAACATTATGACGTATCCGGCATAAACGCTATTACCGCTATTTCGATGTCAAGCGATGCGCTTAATGAAACCTTTATGTAAATTGAAAAACAAAAAGTTCCAAGAATATAATAGGGTGATTCAAGATCGATACAGCTATATTAATAAATTTATGCTTCATAGATATTTCCGATAATTTAATATTGCGCATTCCAATAACTGAGTACATCATGAAAACGATATCAAAATAAATATATTTTCAATTGCATATATTGATTTCTATGCTTATACAAGTTCTTACATAACTCTATTTTTAAATTGCTTTTCTTAAAACATTTCCATTATTAGTGTTATTCACTTTTGAAACAAATTAATAACAAATGAACAAATTGAATCGAAAATTTAAATTTGCTAAAGGAGAGCGCAATTTATTCTTCACATTCAATTTATAATAAATTTTAAAATTTTATTTTTGATATGAATTTCCATATCTTGCCAAAATCTAATTTATTATTTAAGAGTGTAATTGACATTCAATTTAATCAAATTTAATAATTAATCAAAAAAGAGTAATTTGAATAATATTTGATTTTGATTTTTATACTCAGGTATTTCAACTGAAGATTATTTTTATTATTATTTGAATAGATAACTTTCAAATTGTTAAGTCAACATTTGTGGATCTATCTGCAGACTCGACACAATGGATTATCCAATATATTTATATATACTATGCGTTTGGATTATTTGTATATCCTTTATCAAAATTCGTAGATAGTTAAAAATATTGATATAGATATTCAGTATTAATCACCCATGTTTGTCGAACCTTCCAAATTGGCGACAGCTTTTAAAAGCTCAGCAATTCAATTAGTGCTAATTCGCCCGTTGGCGGAATTTTAATTCCCGCCACAAATCTCACTGTTTATATTTTGGAAATTTTAATCAAAATTATGGCATCCGTTTGCTGTTAAAACGCATTTAATTAGCGCTAACATTTTTGCTAGCGAGCGCCGCAAATAAAGTGGATTGCATTTGGAATTAATTTTACTTGGTGGCGTGTCGTGCGGTGGAGAGCGCGCCATGAAACGATTGATGCAAACATAATGTATAAATCCACATATCAGCCATACCGACGGATATACACGTTCTGTACACAATATCAACCGAAAATATTGTTTAAATATAAATAAACACTTTAATGCGTTTCGACGGGCATTCGGCTACGAAAATAATCACTCAATAATCAGTATCAAAACAATCAGTTGTTTGTTCCAGGTATCATGTTGTTTTGATGCCCCGAGGTTTATGTCCAAGACAATTAGTTTAATTCTCCAGAGAATTGCCGAACATCAGACTGTATCACTTGTACTAGGTGGACACTGCCCACTCGAAGTTTCAAAACTGTCAAATTTAATTGCACACTCACACATACACACATACACACACATATATATATATATTAGGTTGTCAAATATCTCCCTTCCGCTTTTTTGCTCTTGGTTTATAATACAAAAAGGCGGAAGGGAGATATTTGACAACCTATTATATATATATATATATATATATATATATATATATATATGTATATATATATATATATATATTGAATGGTAGAGTCTTGGATTTGTGTATATTTTGTAGAGTTTCGAACAAGAATCCAAAAATAATACAAAATAAAAAACAAGAAAAGTTTTTAAAAAAACAATTTCTTTATTTAATTATTTGTTTATTGTCGACGTTTCGGAACTAGGTACGTTCCATCTTCAGGACATCTGTCAAGAAACATGATCTTGATGAGATTTTAGCAAACAATATGTTTAGGAAAAGAAAATAGATTTTTCTGAAATAATGAATTAAATTGTAAAAAATATAATAATGTACAGAAATATGATAATATGTTCAAAATAAAAATGATAAAAATAAATGAGTGGATTATCAGAACAGGATATTAAACATAATAGAAATTTTTTTGAAAGTTATGGAAATTTTTTAAGAAAAGGTTAATGACAAAGTTGAATTAATTACCTGTATGTTTGAATATTTGTTAGCACTTTTTCACTAAACAAGCTTTTTTAACAAAAATGATTTTGTGAGTTAATTTTCCGCCGAATAATTAGATTTTGTAAATCAAAATTACTAAAAATTTGTCTTTTTTAAAATTATTATTTGAAAACACAAATAATATTGTTCTCTGGATGTTGTTCGATTGGTTTTCGAAAATTAACTAAATGAAACTGGTGTGCCTTTTGTAACACGTGTAAACACTTGAACGAGAGATGTGAGATTGTATGTGTGTGTTTTTATATGTCAGGGTGTGAATACTTAAATTGTTGATCTTAAAAGGAAGTCGATATTAATTGTTTGTCAAAAAGTGTAAAAAATTTAAATATGAATCATGTAATAGGTTGTGATCTGATCTAATGTTGACACTGTTAGAAACATTTATGAGGATGAGACAACTCTCCGCGAATAACCTTCTAAAGATGCAACTTTCGTGATATAAAATCTTTGGAGTGAAATTAAATGAATGGGCGTTTTCTATAGAGTGTTGTACTAGGGTACTTTTGAAATTTTTTTGTTT
Organism: Ctenocephalides felis; assembly: GCF_003426905.1. Taxonomy (NCBI): domain Eukaryota; kingdom Metazoa; phylum Arthropoda; class Insecta; order Siphonaptera; family Pulicidae; genus Ctenocephalides; species Ctenocephalides felis. The sequence continues at coordinate 103,772,475 of NW_020538040.1, forward strand.
ATGGTGGACCACACTTAGTTCATGTTGTCTCATTCTCTTGTGTACATATTGGGAGGTTTGTCCAATATATTGAAAAGCACAGTCATTACAAGAAACAGAATATACTACATTAGTATTGAGATTGGATGGGGTGGGGGATTTAATGTTCGTAAAGAATTGGTTGAAGGAGTGTAAGGATGAGCCTGATACTAAAATGTTTTCTTCTAACAAAATTTTGGCAAAATAATAATATAAATCTTCAACGTATGGTATGCTGCAGTAAATAAGATTGGTGTTTTTGATGTTAGTACTGGTATTGGGAGAATTAATTTGTGTTTTTAAGAAAGTTCGTCTTTTTTGAATAACTGAATGAATGAGATTTTTTGGGTAACCATTTTCAATTAGAGTTATTTTTACTAGGGATAAATTTTGTGGATGGAAAGTTTGGTGAGACAACAAAATAGCATGGTCTGTAAGGGAAATAATAGTGTTTATCTTATAGTTTCTGGGACAGTATGAGGAATAGTGTAAGTATCTACCCGACCATGTCGTTTTTCTATACCAATTTGTTCGAACAAAGTTATTAGTGTTGTAAAAATAACTCTAATTGAAAATGGTTACCCAAAAAATCTCATTCATTCAGTTATTCAAAAAAGACGAACTTTCTTAAAAACACAAATTAATTCTCCCAATACCAGTACTAACATCAAAAACACCAATCTTATTTACTGCAGCATACCATACGTTGAAGATTTATATTATTATTTTGCCAAAATTTTGTTAGAAGAAAACATTTTAGTATCAGGCTCATCCTTACACTCCTTCAACCAATTCTTTACGAACATTAAATCCCCCACCCCATCCAATCTCAATACTAATGTAGTATATTCTGTTTCTTGTAATGACTGTGCTTTTCAATATATTGGACAAACCTCCCAATATGTACACAAGAGAATGAGACAACATGAACTAAGTGTGGTCCACCATAAACAAAAAAATTTCAAAAGTACCCTAGTACAACACTCTATAGAAAACGCCCATTCATTTAATTTCACTCCAAAGATTTTATATCACGAAAGTTGCATCTTTAGAAGGTTATTCGCGGAGAGTTGTCTCATCCTCATAAATGTTTCCAACAGTGTCAACATTAGATCAGATCACAACCTATTACATGATTCATATTTAAATTTTTTACACTTTTTGACAAACAATTAATATCGACTTCCTTTTAAGATCAACAATTTAAGTATTCACACCCTGACATATAAAAACACACACATACAATCTCACATCTCTCGTTCAAGTGTTTACACGTGTTACAAAAGGCACACCAGTTTCATTTAGTTAATTTTCGAAAACCAATCGAACAACATCCAGAGAACAATATTATTTGTGTTTTCAAATAATAATTTTAAAAAAGACAAATTTTTTAGTAATTTTGATTTACAAAATCTAATTATTCGGCGGAAAATTAACTCACAAAATCATTTTTGTTAAAAAAGCTTGTTTAGTGAAAAAGTGCTAACAAATATTCAAACATACAGGTAATTAATTCAACTTTGTCATTAACCTTTTCTTAAAAAATTTCCATAACTTTCAAAAAAATTTCTATTATGTTTAATATCCTGTTCTGATAATCCACTCATTTATTTTTATCATTTTTATTTTGAACATATTATCATATTTCTGTACATTATTATATTTTTTACAATTTAATTCATTATTTCAGAAAAATCTATTTTCTTTTCCTAAACATATTGTTTGCTAAAATCTCATCAAGATCATGTTTCTTGACAGATGTCCTGAAGATGGAACGTACCTAGTTCCGAAACGTCGACAATAAACAAATAATTAAATAAAGAAATTGTTTTTTTAAAAACTTTTCTTGTTTTTTATTTTGTATTATTTTTGGATTCTTGTTCGAAACTCTACAAAATATATATATATATATATATATATATATATATATATATGCATATATATTGTATATATACACTAGCTAACCCGTTCAACTATATAGTATTAAAATTAAATGATTGTGAATGTTGAAATTTTTGCCGGATATTTGTATAGTTTCTAGTTATTGTATCTTCAGATTTTAATATTTAATTTCTACATTTTTAGAATAGAACGGTATGTGTTTTTGATTTAAACATCATAAAAGACTCCAAAGATCCAAATTAAAGGAAATTTATCCGAAATTTGAAAAAATAGGTAAGTAAGACAACCCTTAAATAAAAGTAAGCTTTTTGAAACTAAATCTAATCAAAATTCAGTAAAAACCATTTATTCGCTAAAAGCGGAATGAGAACTTATTCGATTAATAAAAAGTAATATTACCAAGTAGGATTTTGTTTTAGGAGAATGAAAATTTAGGACCTTATATGTTTTTTAATTCCGAATAAAATTTTAAAATGTGCTCCAAAAAATAAAAATTATCTTAAGGGTGGCCAACCCTTACCTTTTAGGCATATGAAAAATAGATATTGGTTCATTGTCAGTCTTACTAAAAGCGATTTTAAATGAGGCAAAATTGGACAGATGACAACCTTCAGAAAAATAGAAAAAGAACATATTTTTATAATTGGGAGTTAACTGGAAATTTTACAGAAAATAGCTTGATTCATTTAGTTTAGACCGTAATACTGAATTACTGAAAGTCAAATTGGATTTAATTATACTACATTAAACTCTGCATACTTTTTTGCACAGTCATGCTGAAAAAAGCAACAAAAACATCACTACAAAGACATTAATACAAATAGTATGACATCAGGTTGCACTGCAACGCGTGCTTTGAGCCCGGAACCTTGTTGTTGCAATGCTGGTTGTTGCGTGGGATATTCCACTATACTGAATATCATATAAAGAGATGTAAATTTGCGGTTATCTTATACTATATTAAAAGTAAAACTGATGAGATTTCTTTCTAAATTAATTGGTATTATTTTTGTTAATATAAAAACGAGAGATCTAACTACTTTTTGGTAAACCTAACTTCAAATGTTGTGTTGATTTCTAAAATATATAGATTAAAATAATCTGAATTTTTACTCAATATTTTCATAAGAATATCTCTTACCTAATGATAAGAATTTGAAACATTGATTTTCAGAACTTGTCTTTCCCATGCTATTTTTCATTTGTGAAAACGTACCCGTTGAGTTTTTTTTCTATTAGACCATGATATAGGATTCCGTGCGCCGTCGGCGGTTTGCACAGCGTTTCCTCGGCGGCACATGTGACCGAATTTCGCGGCGAAAACTGCGTGCGATACAATAACGCCCGCGAACAGAGTCGGAACTGTTGTACGTGCCCGAACTAGCAAATTGTTGAAAATGTTGAGTTCTGTCAAAATTGAATAGACACGATGCGAAGTCTTTACTTTTACTAACCACGTTCTCACAATATTCGAATATATTGAACTCTATCTATAAGATTCGTTTGGAAAATCGAATATTCACAATCGAATCTTTCCTTTTGACGTCGATGGATATTAAAATATATGGTCAGTGTTTGGTTTAGGGTAAGTTAACCCAAAAGATTTTAAATGATAATTCTACGTAGTACTGCGAACGAATTATTTAAAATTCGCCACTTGTGATATTGCATTTCATTCATAGTGCAGTAAACGGAGCGTTTTAGGTCTGAATTTTTTTACTGTGCTCCGAATTGAATGAAATTTTGGAATTAGGTTTAACTTACCCTTAAGTTCAAAAGTGAAAACAATTCGGGTTGCGCCATCATCCCCCGGGTGGATGACACCCCCTCTCCATTGTGTAATTACATTTTTTCAAAATAACGTCGGAAATCGATAGAAGAACAAATTATAAGAAAAAAATGTTTTTTATAGTTTTTTAAAAAAACTAATACTTTTCAAGTTAATGGTCACTAAAGATTCATATATTTTTGGCGTTTTTCTTCGTTTCTTTGCAAATATATCCTAAAATATACATTTTAACGAGATTCACTACTTTAGTACAAACTATTTTCAGAAAACTCACGATTTTATAAAAACTTTTTTTTCCATTTTTTAAAAAAATCGAAATTATTTTCATTATATTTCAAAAAGAATAAAAGATACGTATAAAAGCATATAGATAAAAATCAAAGGAATATTTCTGGCTTATTTTTGTTTTTAATTATTTTTCTTTAACACAAAAATTGACAGAGTTATGAATGTTTAAAGACTGCGCGGCCGCACAATTTGGAAAAAAAAGTTTTTATAAAATCGTGAGTTTTCTGAAAATAGTTTGTACTAAAGTAGTGAATCTGCTAGAATCCATCAAGATGTCTATAATGAAGTGAATTTTAGATGGAATGTGAATTACTTTAATTCTGGTGGAAATGGCGCTTATTAAACCACATGATTTAAAAAAGAAAAACTTCGTATATGCTTCTTATTTGCATGATAGCTCACTCATTTTACACGCAAAAAACTTGTAACAGCACTCATTTTAAGGCTTATGTTGAGCACTATAAAACCCAATTTCACCAAAATGCATAAAATGTAAAACCTCGACACTAGATGGCTTTAAATACAACAATTAAATCTTGAACAAAATAAAAAACGACTTTGCTCTTTCAAATCTTGCTTAACATTTTGCCTAGAACACTTTATGTAATACTGATTTATTAAGATTTTTATTGACATTATTTTGTTTATTACATGATTTTCGTTAAAATGTATATTTTAGGAGATATTTGCAAAAAAACGAAGAAAAACGCCAAAGATATATGAATCTTTAGTGACCATTAACTTGAAAAGTATTAGTGTTTTTAAAAAACTATAAGAGACATGTTTTTCTTATAATTAGTTCTTCTATCGATTTTCGACGTTATTTTGAAAAAAATGTAATTACACAATTGAAGGGGGTGTCATCCCCCCGGTGGGTGATGGCGCAACCCGAATTGTTTTCACTTTTGAACTTAAGGGTAAGATGAACCTAATTCCAAAATTTCATTCAATTCGGAGCACAGTAAAAAAAATTCAGAGGTTATACCCTTTTTTCCTCTCCGTTTACTGCACTATCAACTAAATATTTTATTGTAGCTAAACTATGGACACAATTCTATATTAACGTGACTATGATCTAACACCATTAGGAGAAAAAAGTTTTTACGCTCTGACATTTCTATTTTGTCTCAATATTACCTACTCGTAATTACAACATTTAAAATGCTCAATTATTTATTTTAGTTTCTGAAGTTTTTTGATATTTGTACTTGCTAATATATTACATTTTTCAATGTGGCAATTTCATTTTTAAGGTTTTGTATTAATTTTTGAGAAAACATTATGGAAATTTTAAGGGACTACATTTCATTCAGAGCAATACTCAACGAAGAATATTTTCTATACTGCTGATATTCTCTTTTTGTGTCACTACTTTTGATAGAAATCCAAACATTTACATATCATTCCCTAATTATTTTTCAAAAAGCAATTGTTAATCAACTAGCATATTTCTAATTAAAAAGATATCACATTGAGCTTTGAGTATTGTTAGAGCTCTTTCAGTTACTGAGGGACAGAACCATTCCTTTTGGTGTTTTCATATTAAACATAACATGGTTTTATTTCTATTATATCTTTCGGATAGTTATAATAGAAATATAATATATTTAAAGTTTTATAACTATCCAAGACGAGCTTGAACTTAAACATCACTCGCATCAGCATTATTTGTTATAATAACCCTCCTGTATCAATTACTAATTTTTATAGAATTTATATACATGTCTGATATACATATTCTTCTTGGTCAGTTTAATGGCAACCTATATGCATATCTGTAGCAATAAATACTACTAAGCAATTTGTCTTACCTATAAAAATATTTTTGATTTCAATTATCTTAAAGATATATAGCAAATATGAATAATAAAATATAAACTTACGTTTCTTTAACAGCCCGCCATTTTTTCATAGTTGATTTGTTTTTTTACTGTAATTATTTACGAGTGACAATGTATCATCGTTTTGATTTTCAATAAATCTAGATTTCGATGTCCATATCAACTTATTTTGAATGATCACATCAATGACTAATGACGAATCAGTATTCGTGGTGTAATGTATTTACGTCCAAATTTTGCTGAGTTACTTCCTAGTCGCGCCTAAAAAAAGTTTTGACTCCAAAATTTGGTTCAAGTGGAAATACTGTGTCTAATTTAACCTAATAGAAAATTAATCCTTAACACCAAACTTCCAGATTTTCTATTGCTTCTGAGATATTGTGAACCAAATTGCATAATATATGTTTCTATGCAAAACATATAGCAAGAAAATTTTGCATAATTTCAAACAGAAATATTATCATTTGTCGCAGTCGTATCTTATATGTTGTAGCATAGACATTTTTATCCTACTATTTTATATGTTTTATTTTCGTTTTGCTATCGAAAGAGTTTAATCAGTACGAAGAGCGAATGAAACTTAGACAGAACTACTACTCTAAGGCATCGTAGTCTAGTTTACAAGAACAACTTTCTCAAAGATAAAAGCAAATTATCAGAAAAAAACTCTGAGGATTATGTTCGTTATTTTTAGAATTATAAAGTTGTCTTTTTCACTGCGAAATAACTGACACTGTTGCATACAGATTGCAACATGACACACACAACACAAATAAAATAGTAAAAATATAAATATTGAATTACATTTTATTCGAATATTATTGTTTAATTTATTTTAAAGAAAAAAAAATCATATTATTTTTTTGCGAGCAATGATAAAAAAAAATGTTTATTTTGAATTAACTTTTATTTAGCATTTTTGTGCTATGACAAACATTATTTTAAATTATTATTATCATTATTTAGCTTAAACATTTGCGGCTAATTATCTAATACCTACATTAATATTTAGTTAACATTTTTTATATATAGCGTAGGGCGCGGTATAAATGTCCAATTTGACTTTGAGAAATTATTTTGTGAAAATAAACCAATTACATGACAAAAAATACCACATATCAAACCAACTATATGACTATGTTGAGTAAAACTTTCAGCTAATTCATGATTGTAAGATTTTGTTATTCTCTATTTTTTAAAAATTGTCACCTGGTACATTTTACCCCATATGCAGGGTAAACTGGGACAGCCAGATGGGACAGAGATTTAATGTTTTATTTTTAATTTATCATGATTAATAGTTACAACATTCAACCTATGCAAAATGTAAATTTTATGGACACATTTTTTACAAAGATAACACTGTATATAACTTTGATCTGGTTTTTTGTCAGAAATATTTATAAAAGAGGCGGATAATTCAATGTACTTCTTGTTAAATGGATTTTTTAAACTGAGTTTTCATTTTTATTTACTATTTTTTATTGTTTATGCCTTTGTCAGAGTGAAGGCTGAAATGGTTCCTTTTACCCCACCCACATGTATGATATTATAGGCGTTATATAAAAACATGTGTTGAGTCCAAGTTAGAATTAATACTACATCTTATAAAAAAAAAAACTAAAAAATAATAAGAACACCTTTGTTATGGATTTTACAACATTGCTACTACATCTATCTCCTGATAGCAACGTCGTAAGAATCGAGGTGATGGCTGGTTATACATATTTTGCCCTCTACTTTCAAATATTGTTCAAAAATTCCTAACTTCACTTGTTTTTTAGATATCAGTCATGGTCCTTTAAGCCTCGCTTTACTCTATTCATTACATGAATACCTTGCAGGAAATATAAAAACATTGTTTTGCTTTTCCACATAAATTTAATACAGCTTTTTGTGTTTCTGCTGCTTTTATTAAAACAACAGTTGAAATATGCTATTGACATACACATATATTAATGAAATGAAATGAATTTATTAATAATCCCAATATGTATTCGAAACCAACTCTTTAAAGTATCATTTTATCAAATTCCTCTAAGTTTCCCTGCATTCTGTTTTGAAATAATTGTTTACAATGTTACATTTAATTAGGTTTTGAAATATTTGTGGATATATTTTAATTAAAATGCGAATATAAATTATTATTAAATAAATAAAGCTAATTGATATAATTTGAAAATAATTAAAATATTGATTTTCAGTTAATTCTGAATAATTTGCATTCAAGAATTTTCAGAATGTTCATATTCACTGGAAATTATTTTTAATTAGTGAGAATCATTATTTTGATAAATAATTGCATCATTTCAAATGCTTGTGCTATGCTCTCGATGATTTGAAATATTTATCTATTAATATATTTAATACACGTAAAATTTGGAAATGCACCACTTGATTATGTTACAAATATCTATCACTAATATATCATTTTTCTATTGCATTCGAATGCAATTATATTATGAAATATGTACGTGGTGTCTGTTAAAGTCTGTGTATAGTTCTGAAAAGTTATTGTCTGTCGCAGGCTCTTTGAAAAATAACTTTCCTCTATCGCAACGCAAAACCGAATGATATGAAGTAATTCAGGAAATTAATGCCGCGAAGCATTTCCATCGCATGGCTATTTATAGATATTAGAATAGAGTACGTTTGGCATAAAATAGGCGCCGATGTACGTTTTTTATCAATTTTATTAAAAATTAACTTTAACATTTTAACAGGTTGTTTATTACACAACAGGTTGTTTATTACAACTACAGAAATATAACTAGTGGTGCATGGCATCGTGTCTTAAGGCAAATTGCTGGAACTTCCCGTACCGAAAAATAAAATATTAAAAAAAAAACTTTGAAAAAAATTAGATTTTCGAGAAATTTTACAATTTTTGAAAAAATTGATTTTTTAGAATTTTTTTTTTTTTTGTATTTTGATTTATTTTGAAAATTTTAAACATTTGTTTTAAGCAATCGCACTGCGTTTGGAGTCGAAATATCAAAGCGCGTGAGCGGCGCGTGGTCGTCTAACTTGTAAACATTGGTACGGAACCCATATAAATGTACACAAAATTTGTACTTATTATTATAATCTTCATAAAATATCTGATAATACGATGTACATATGTCTAATGTTTATTTTTGTCCGCTAAATGGCACCATTTTTCACTTTTATAATTGGATCTCCGAAGACAATGGACCTGCCTTTACAAAAATTTTACCAATTTTTCATTTCGCCAATACGAGTAAGATGCTTTTTGAATTATTTAAATCGGACGCTCCGTTATCTCAAAAACTTAATTACCATTTTTGGAACTTTTTGTCCCGTATCTCCGAAACGGCTAAACCTGCTTTTGCCAAAAACTAATCATTACGTCTACTTATCAGTAGAAATCGAATGCTTTTTTAATTATTCAAATCGGTCAATTCGTGTTCACCAAATCGTTAACGAAAATTTGTATCCGCACACACAAACACACGTACCATCAATTTTTTCTAAGGTATGCCAAGATTTTCAGAAGCCTCTGAAACGTAAATATATATAAAAATTTTCATTTTAGATTTTTTTGCGAAGACTATAACTATAGTGTAAGTACAGGCAAACAATTAACACAACCTTTTCAAACTGATTTTATTACTTTTATCATGAACCACTTTTATTGTTTTAAAATGACTCCAACATTCTAAAATATGATAATATATAATGTGTAAATAATGTAGATCTTTAACAGTCTGTATTTAGCAAAAACTATTCACTTACTAAAAAAACTAATTCTGTGAGAAATACACGTAGTTTTGCCAGCACTTTATTTTTGATCATAAGATTTTATTTTAATTCTGCGTAAATGATTACTAACACTTGTGTGGGACCCACAGCTCTGAAGAAATGAACTAATTTAGCAAGTTTTAAAATAAATGCTTATAGAAGATATATTTCTAAAGTTGATTTTCTATCCCTTTTTACCCCATAGACCTTATACTTTGTATCCCTCGTCAGGGGGCAGACTTATTAATTTTAAATTTAAAGATTTTACAAAATGAAAGCTTATTCAACTGACGCAAAATATAAATTTTATGAGCACATTTTTACAAAGATAACTTTGTTTATAACCTTGATCTGGTATTTTATAAGAAATATTCATAAGCAAAGTTGAAATAACTAGTAATTTAATTTATCCTTTTCTAAATAGCTTTTTTTCTTATTTCACTGTTTTGTTTGCCTTTTTCTTATTGTTCACACATTTGCCAGGGTAAAGTTTCAGCTGGACCTTTTTTTGCCATCCATATGCAATCTTTTATAAATATAAATAAATCTATTGAATCTATCTTTAAAATATCAATACATCTTCAGTTAAAAAACATATACTTAACAATTAAATTAAGGTCTCGTAAACTAAACAACAGTGCTCACAACCAAAAAACTAACAACGAAAGAAAATACTTTTATTATAGATTTTCAAACATGGCCATTTATCTCATGATAGCAATTACTTGATTTAAGATTAGTACCTATATTTTTGCCCTCTACTTTCAAATATTGTTGTTAAAAATCTCCTAACTTTACTTGTTGTTGAGATATGGGTGGTGGATCTTTTACCCGCGGACCATTAAACTTTAAATTAAAAAAAATCTTGTATACTCACAGGCATTTCCCAAAAAATGCAACTTAGCATGAAAAGAACAGATGAAATAATTAATTAAAGTTTGTATAATAGTATTGGATAATCACCATTATTAATTAAGTTTTACATAAATGTTTGTTGATCGTAATAGTAATTCTCAATTAAGTAAAAAGTGATAATCTCTTAAATCCTTAATTTTAAATTCATTAATTATTTACTTAAATTTTTAATTCGTTTAATTTTGATATTTGTATATTTCTTCTATTTTATAGTATTTTACTTACTCTTTGATATTATGGTTGTATTTAATAGGAGATGGACTATAAATTATTGTAATAAATATCGTTCAAAATATTAAAAAAAAAAAAAATTAAAAATTAAGAGAAAAATCATTAAATTACACTAATAGAGATTTCATAAAAAAATAAGATTTTTAAAAATCGCATTCGTATATGACACTTGATCAATCTTTAAAAATAAATAAATTCCAAATGAAGGTCGTTAAATGAAGTTAATATGTTTTAATATTATACTTTTAAATTTAAAATTTTTATATGTCTTATGCCGCGTTATCAACATTTTTTTAATAAATTTAATATTTGTGATTAACTAGCGCTTCGACTTTTATGTAACCAAGCTATGCAGTCCGGTTGAGCATTTGCCGGCAAAGTTTGCAATACACTTCGTTTTCCGCATTTTTAAACCTTCGTATTTCGGAATTTAGTCGGTTAACTTACCGCGCGTATTTTGTATATTATTTGATAAGGATATATTAACATTAAGCTTATTTCATGCAAAATATGGTAATATTAGAATTTATTTAAAATTGATATTTATTCATTAAGCGTATATTTTGGAAACAATGAATGTTTGAAATAATATATACTTGGTTGCATTATTTTTATTTTACACAAATGGTTTTCACCACACAATCTGGATCGGTAAATTAGTGTTTTCAATGTTCAGTTTTATTGAATAAGTAGCTATGACATTAAAAAAAGTATTTTTTTTATGATTTCTCAATAGAGTCAGTTTTTATGATTTCTCAATAGAGACGTTGGAGATAAACAGTATACAGTTTGAAAATTCATAATTATAAGACCTAAGTATTTTATTTCGTATGTTAGTTTTTTTGGTTGTGAGTACTAAAATTAAGTGCCGCTTTATATTACGCTTCCTAAGTTGTAAAAAAGACCGGGGACAAATTTATGAAAAATAGTTAGAAAAAACACATTTCTACAATGATAAATTAGCTGACAGTTTTAGTGAACATAGTCAGATAGGTGTTTTGATCGGTGTTATTTGTTGAGAAATATTTGCTCAAAGTCAATTTGGACATTTGTGCCCCGCCCTACCCTTTAGTAAAATATTATGCAAATCTTTTAAATTAAATAAAGAACAAGATATTTTCAAGTTTACTACTAATAAAATTAATTATAAATAAAAGCAATGTTAAGATGCAAACATCAACAATAAACTTATTGTGTGTTGAACTGCTTTCAACAACCAGGATAAAACTCTGAAAAAAGTATGAAGTTTATATGAATATATAATAAAACTCTTACAGTAAAAATACATATAATAAATACTGAAATACTCAAATAGTTAATGTTTAAAACATTTCATCATTAGGATTTAATATACTTTTTCTCAATAATCTAATATAAATTATTTATTATAAAAGTTTAAAAAAATACATAAAAAAGCATTGAAGAGTGATTTTAATTAAAAAAGATCCATCTTTATAAAAGTTAATGTTTTCCATGCCAAATAAAATTCAAGTGTTTATAAACAAAATTTCATTATTATACGTTCAAAAACAGTGTTGGTTGAAAAAAAAACATGATAATACAATGTTTCTCAACTAAACTTTTCAAAGTATTGAAGTGTCCATTTTAAATACTACATTTTTTTAATAATTTCTAATCACAATATGACTCAAGCACTTAACTCTTGGCGCAAATTCTAGCACTATTTATTTTGTCTCTGCCAATTAGTGTTGAATAAGTTTTCGCGTGTGTGGAATTGACTAAACATTTGCAACACTTATTATATTCAATTAAAATTGTGCATTTGTGTTTGGTTAAAACAGTCGGTGTTTTGTCGACGTTCCTCGAATGTAACAGGCCAATTCTACAAACTGAGTACGAACATTCCGTATGGAGTTTACATTATTACAGTTAGCACAACATTGATTAATGAACATTCTCTGTATGATAGTCTTTCTCTTCTCCGATACTCATAGGCAGAGAGCTCACGACAAAATATTAACCTAGAAGACAAGCAGACATTATTGTACTTAAACAGCCGTGTGACTTATAAATTATTTATAACTATTCGAAATTTTATTTATTATCATCTCACATAAATAAATTTGACTAAATAACTTGGGGCAAAATAAAAAATAATTGTGAGAGGCACGCCATAAGTTCTAAATCGTTTGCGTAATTCCATGTTAAAATGAATTGATTGTATATCTCACTTATATATATATATATATATATATATATATATATAAGTTGCTGAAACTTTCCGTACCAATAATAATTATTTTTTTAAAAGATTAACATTTTTGAAAAAAAAAATACTCTAAAAAATTACATTTTTGAGAAACTATAAATTTTTGACAAAAAATTCTTAAAATTTTTTTAAAAAAAAAGACTTTTTGAAGAAAAGTGTATTTTGAAATATTTTGGAAAATCTGAACTTTTTTCAAAGCAATCGTACTGCTTAACTACATACAGAGGAAATATCGATGCGCGTAAGTGCCGCGCCGCCGCCTAACGAATAAGCATTGGTATGGAACCAATAGGATTTTTTTTTAAATTTTGTTAAAAACAGTTTTTTAAATTAGTTAAATTTGATAGCACAAAAGATGTCTTGACTTTGCATATAGTCCAGTCATTTGGTCGTTTTGCCGGTACAGTACTCCGGGAATTCTGAAAATTGGTAATCTTATAGATTTCGAGGTGCTCTTTACGAAAATCAACTTTGCCGCCTCAAATTTGAACGGCAAGTTGCCGCCATATTAAAAAAATAGCGTCAAAAAACAGCTTTTTTAAAATATCTCCTTTCTGGCTTATTCTACGATAAAAGTATCTATGTACGAATTAAACTAGATAAAATTTCCTACAATACTTTAGAAAACCGTTTTTTGTAAAATTGATAGTTTGAGAGTACGGCCGCCTCAAAGTCTTTGTTGCTCCCGCCGTAGTATCAAATCTCTCCATATATGACAGCACTTTGAACTTGACCATATTCTTTCTTCACTCAGCAAAAAGACTGAAAAATATTTGAATTATTTTATTTCTAGATCTTATTCGCTTAATTTAACATTGAAAATATTTATTTATTAGAAAGAATATGGTCAAATTCAAAGTGCTGTCATATATGGAGAGATTTGATACTACGGCGGGAGCAGCAAAGACTTTGAGGCGGCCGTACTCTCAAACTATCAATTTTACAAAAAAAACGGTTTTATAAAAAATTGTAGGAAATTTTATCTAGTTTAATTCGTACATAGATACTTTTATCGTAGAATAAGCCAGAAAGGAGATATTTTAAAAAAGCTGTTTTTTGACGCCATTTTTTCAATATGGCGGCAACTTGCCGTTCAAATTTGAGGTGGCAAAGTTGATTTTCGTAAAGAGCACCTCGAAATCTATAAGATTACCAATTTTCAGAATTCCCGGAGTACTGTACCGGCAACAGCCTTTTTTTGCACCAAATGACTGGACTAATAAGCCATACAGAAGCATTAGTTGATTATTGATGCTCTTTGACTTTATTATTTTTTGGTATTTAAGAATTAATGTTCTCTACAATTTGTAAGCATAATGTCATCAAATCTCGTCCTAATCTATACATACTGATTACGACCATATATTCACCGAACCCTATATTCACATAGATTCGTCTGTTCACAGTAATTCGCGTTCGCTAACTTCTGGCGTTACATTATGTTTAATATTATACTAGTTTTGGTCATTCTATAAATATCGTCTAGCAATTTAACAATGAATTACGATGAACAAATATTTGGAATAATGTCTTCTGTGAATTTATTATCATTGCACAAATTTAAAGAAAAATTTATGAGATATCATAATCTCGGAAACCTACACTGTTTACTTTTACATTTAGGCTCAGCGACTCCTGAACTTATATTTAATTATTCGATCAGGATAAATATGGCAAATTATTTACAATTATTGTTTAAGCATTTGTCTGCGATTTGTACGTAAACTTCTTCACCGATTGTAGAAAACTAATGAACGCAAGTCCTTATCGAGTTTTATTAGGAGACTGACTTTTAAATGTTTGAAATCGGTTTGGCAGTACATTACAATTGCAACGGCAATTTTTTGCGTATGCTAGAACTCTTAGGCAATTTTTATTTTTCGAACAATTAATATGCCAAAAACGCCCTAATGCTGCATTCGGTAATACAATCACAAAACCAAAACTCCATACATGTTTCTCATTAGTCATTTTCTGACACAAAGTAAAAAAATTACGCTCATTGCCTATGGTGCAAAAACATTATTAGAAAAAATTGAAATATTGATATTTTTCATTGAATTATGTACAAACAAAATAGTAAATGAATATGTCTATAGAAATCTATTACCCTTTGTATAAATTTACATATGCAGTTGCAAATATCCCCGTAGTAAACTATAGGAACATAAATATGTTTTAGTCTCCGCGCGCTTAATTAATGATCTGTATAATCGTGGTCTGTTGCGTTGCACGTATGTGGAAAGAGCGAACGGTGTTATTTGTCATTTTGGGAACTAATTGTTACTGTGACCCTCTCTCTCCAGAATAGAATTCGTACCCTTATGGGAGAAATAACAATAATACTATTGACACCTTTTTAAAGTGGTGTACAATATTGTGTACGAAAATCGTATAGCTTATGATAATGTTCTCTTCACTTAACTTATGCTACTGTAAATATTTGTTAGTGCAAGTAGACAAATCGAGGCTTCTTTGAAGATGATGTTATCATAGCATTCTTCCTTGTTAGTTTGTATGTAAAATACGCCTGATAGCACCGTAAATAGATAGACATTTTCACAGTTTTCACTACCAACAAACACGCATAACATACAAGTGTTATGGCAGAATTGCTCCAAACTTCCTAACTATCTTTTTTCCGATATCAGAAACTAACGAGTTCTTATGACGTCATTTCATTGATGGCAACGGTTCTCTTATCATTATATGATTAATTTATTTCATAAAAAAATTAATAGGGGTGGACAAAACATTAAGGACCAATTTGAGTTTGAGTATAATTGCTCAAAACTTGGTTGTAAGAACCAAACCACTTATATCACATTAAATAACACTATCAAACTAGCAACTATCTGACTATGTTCAGTGAAAGTCCTATCATTGTAGAAATGTGTTTTTCTTGTTTTGCAAAAATTTGTCATATGATCCTTTTATCTCATTGATGAGGTAAAATATAACGGCCAGGAGACAAAAAGGTCCAATATTATATTTTTAATTTTAAAGGGATTTCAGAAAATAATAGCTAATTATTCAAATAATGCAAAATATTTCTATTTTTATATCATATGTATATTTTTTACAGAGATAACAATGAATATAACCGTGATATGGTATTTTGCAGAAATATTTATTAGCAGAGTTGGAATAACTATTTGTTCAAATTATCTTATGTAAAACTGTTTTACAACTTATTTTACTTTTCACTTACTATTTTTTATAGTTTACACCTTTCCCAGGGTAAAGGTTGAGTTAGTCCATTTTACCCCGCCCACGAGTAAGCTTTTCTAGAGATTATATAAAAATTTGCTGAATCTAACTTAAAATTATGATTACATCTTATAAAACAATTAAAATACGTATAACAACGAAACTCACAACTAAGAAAACTAACAACGGAAGAAAACACTTTCATTATGGTTTGTTATTTTCTTCCAATTGTAACGCAAAAAAATCAAGGTGATGGTTGTTTGTACATATTTTTTGAATTTATGTTAGTTTTCATCACTAATTTTTGAAGTTAATAGGAATCATTTAGGAAAATAATGAAAACAATAAAAAAATACGAACTGCCTGAAAAAAAGTTGTGTTACATATTATTTATATACATTTTATCAACATATTATTTGTGTTCGAAATTAGTATTATTAAAAATGTTGCTTAAATTTCGCCGTTAAAAATTTGACAATGGTACTGTGGAACTGACGGTTATTGGATTTTCTAACATGATAGATAATGGTACTTAATCAAAAAGTTGTACTCCTTAACAATGAATTTTGTGAAGAAATTTCCATGCTTGCTGAATAGGCTCGTGGTTAGATCTTTGTCCTTCCAACAAGAAGGGGTCAGGTTTGATACTCATTTCAGAAAACCTGATGCCACGTAGTAAAGAAATAAGTAATCCACTGAAAATAGTCCTTATTGACATAACTGCATCCAATAAACGGTCAGTAGTATTAGTTATTCCGATAATAAGTTATTTTGATAAAGGTTTGTAAAATGGACCATTGTTTTTAAGGAATTCTGAAAAAGATTGTTTATACTATTATAACAACAATAACCATGATAAATCAGCAATGTCAAATTATCATCCTTGATCGTATCACATCGTTAGTGGCGTGGCCTATTACTCCACCGGATCGGCATACATGTTCATAAACGCAGAACGGGGAGCCCCTGAATGACTATTGTAATTTACTCTGACAATATACACACCTGCTACTCGAAAGGAAGGTACTTGATGTACGTTGCTTTTACACAAACCCCTAAACACACACGCACATACACACACTTGTTTGATACAAATGGCAATTGTCGCGTTCGTATTAGAAAATATTACTGAATTGCTATAAATCTCAAATTCAGAATTCGATAACATTACTTTTTGCATCTTGCATTTTTAAGTTCTAGAAAATAAGTCTAAGAAGCTGAAGTAAAAGTCTAAGACCGCTTAAGAAACAAAATTCTAAAATAGTTTCTTTTTTGCATTCATGATCGATTTTTCTTGGTATGCATATATTTATTGTCATTCAAAATATACATAGTTTTTTAAGACAATGTGTTAGTATTTATGCCTTTAAAGAGTTTATCTCGATTGAAATATCTCCTTTTTTTAACTTCCCATAGGGCAAGTTATAGTAGTCGCAAAAAAATCGAAAATGAAAATTTTTATACATCTTTACGTTTCAAAGGTTTCTGAATATGGTAGGTAGGTACGTTTTTGTGTGTGTGTGTATGTGTGTGTGTGCGTGTGTGTATGTGTGTGCGGATACGATTTCGGGAACATCGATCAGTCGATTTAAATAATTCAAAAAACATTTTACTTGTATTAACAAGATGAAGAATTGATCAAATTTTCATGAAAGCAGGTATAGCGGTTTCGGAGATCTAATGAAAAAAGTAAAAAAAATGCCATTTGGCGGTCAAAAATGATCACTAAACATATGCACATCAAATTATCAGATATTTTATAGAGATTTTAACAATAAGTATAAATTTTGTTTACATTCCTATGGGTTCCGTGCCAATGTTTATCCGTTAGACGGCGACGCGGCGCTTACGCGCTTTGACGTTTCGTCTCTGTGCTGTCAAAGCAGTATGATTGCTTTGAAAAAATGTTTAAAATTTCCAAAATATGTCAAAGTAAAGAAAACATTTTTTTTTCAAAAAAAATTTTTGTCGAATTTATAGTTTCTCAAAAATCTAATTTTTTCGAAGTAAAACTTTTTCAAAAATGTTAATTGTTTTTAAAATAATAATAATTTTTGGTACGGGAAGTTCCAGCAAGTTGCCTTAAGGCACGATGCCATGCGCCCCACTAGTTAACATTTTATTTTGGATCGTATGACCATTTTTTAAATCTAGTAGGAGATTCCTCACTCAATTTCTTTAAATATATGTTTGGGTGACCTAGTAATTTTTCGTGGTATTTTTTTATTTTTGTTCTTTTATTACTCATGATCGATTTAAACGTTTTTAGAGCATACATATTTTTTTTTATTTAACTCAAAAAAATAAAAAATAATATTTATTTATTTTTTCGCTTTGTCAAATTGCAAAGATAGATTTGTTAAATAAGACTATAATTCTATTATATTCTTATCTCCACATTGCTAACAATTTTTGAATTCTGAAAAATGGATAAAGATTTTTTGATAAAATGTGGAGGAAATTATGAGTTAATTATGAAGAAACGACTCTGCCGATCGTCGTGCAAAATCAAAAAAATCTAAGTAATCAGCACAAGTCCTTATCAAGGTACACCGAATATAAATCTCTGAATTCGGTTCAGCGATTTTTGAAAAACGTCGACAAAAGGTCAAAAATCGGTTTACCTAGAAACACACCCATACATTGACACCTTTTGTCTCAAATGAATAAGGATATTACGAAACATCGAGTAAACATTAAATTAGTAAATTTGTATAAAAATAAATAAACTGCTATAGTTTCACACAGTATGAAGTCCTACTGAGCTAGTTAATTATTATCTAAAGATTCTAAATATCTAATAGAACACATATATCGTTACGAAAAATATTAAAGCTAATTCTTTTTGAGAAACATCCCGTAAGGTGAGTTATTATAATCGCGAAAAAATTGAAAATGAAAATTTTGCCGTATTCTCACATTTTAGAGGTTTCAAAACATTTTGGCATACCTTAGAAAAAATGGATGTATTTTCGTGTGTGCTTGTGCAGTATATATGTATGTGCGGATACAATTTTTCGCCGACGTTTTCGAAAACGGAGCAACCGATTTTGATGATTCAAACACATTCGATTTCTATATCGAGCCCATCCAAGATTAGTTTTTGTTTCGAAGATACGGGACAGAAAGTGGAAAAATTAGATATTCAGTTTTTAGAATCCCATTAGAATGTGGAAAGAAGGTCCAGCAGTTTTGGAGATAAAGAGAAAAAGGTTAAAATAATTCATATGACAGTAAAAAATGATCATCAGATACACGCGCATTAAATTATCAGATAATTTAGAGTGTTTTAAAAAAGTTTTATTTTAAATTTCAAAATTGATTCAGTTTGCGTTATTCAAAATTATTCTTATAATTAGAAACATGAGATAAGATTATGTTTCAAATTGAGCTCGAGATTCGGTTCTGTTTATATAATATACTCGTATAGTCCCATTTATTGAAACATACTTAAGTGTTTTGTGCAACAAGTTCGAAGAATATGAATGATAAAAAATATTTTTTTTAGTTAGTTTTATTCATTATAATCTATTTGGAAATAATTGAAATAATTGTTCTTAATAATCGATCAATAAGTTTTATTGATTATGATTATTTTTATTCCTCGAAAATTAAATACAAAAGTGCCAGCAATTTGCAATAATGCTATGGCTCCACTAGTTTATGACTAAAATTCCTTGCGTTGGATCTATGGCTTGTATATTCTATGACCTCGTACATTGGATTTGTTATCAAATATGGCAACTTTTAGATAGGGACAATAGATATTAAAAAATATATTAAAATCAGTCATCGTTTGGCACTCGAGGTCGGTCGGCATTTGTTTTGATTTAGCCGAGTGCCCTTTGTTCGGATCGAAGGTAGTGTGTAGTGTGTAGTTTTACCTAGACAATACTAGAATATGTTCATATGTATGGCATATTTATCAAAGATACTTGCAAATCAAATGGTAAGTTAACTATTCTCGCCATTACTAAATGTTGCACATTGTAGTGTATTGTATTTCATTTCAAAAAATCATAGCTTTGATACTGGAAACAGTTCAAAGGTGCATTTCTACTGGCATGCTTGTGCATGCTAGCAATGAAATATTGTACAATAAACAGTTTTAATATTTTATTATCTCCACTATGTGAAAAGTTTTTTAATTTATACAAAAATTAGCGGAAAAAAATCTTGGAAAAATATATACCTAAAATCAATACCCTACAAAAAAAAGAGAAGAACAATTACACCATATTTATCATTGCCAGAAAGATTTAGGGGTCAACATTTTCCAATCCTTGAAACGAATTCATCAAAGAAAGATCGCAAACGCTGTGTAGTTTGTTTATCAGAAAAAAAAGATACATTTTATCAATGTGAAAATTGCCATGTGGCATTATGCATTGATCATTTCGAGCACTATCATGTTGTGCAAACTAATTAGATTTCATTCCTCTCATAATTATTAATCTATTATGAAGTAAAATTTCTTTATTTATGTAGTATTGCTTTTATTTTTAACATTTGACAACATTTTTATTTAAATACACAAAAAAAATGTTTGGTGATAAGAACAAATTTTTCACTTTTCTATGTGATGCAAATGGGTTAAGTAAATTAAAACCTGTAAACTTTGTCTATTAGAATATTAATAGACATGATTGATATGGATGAACAACGTGGAAGTTTCAAAAATTATTCTATTATCAAATTTTAAATCACGGCATTTGGATTTGAAAATCCAAACAAATATCATTGGACACATGCTTATAAAAATTATCAGATACATATTTTATAGAAATTTTAATAATCTGTTCATGCAACTTGTCAACGCTAAATGTTTCTTTGCAGCATTAGTTTGCATAATAGATTATATTTGTGACGTAATAGAATGTATATGGAATTTTGCAAGGTATGCAAATTAAAGAAAATATTGCCGAGTTTATTTTTTTTGTTATGGAATACTTTCGAAAAGAATAACTTGTATACAAGTGCGGTTCCATGCATATTCATACGACAAAGGTATAACGGGACGCCTTGCGCAAACTTTTTGCCAATTCGTCGCAACTTTCGGCCCGAACTCTTCTAACAAGTAAGATAAGATGCTATGTATAAGTACGACGATGATATACACCTTCCTTCGGTGCTGATATAATATAATACTCAATACCGAGTTTTAACAAAACTTTTTTTATTTTCACGTGCTACGGAGAAATATGATGAGAAAGAGCTCTTTTACGTCAAAAGCAAAACTATGTAGAATATCAAAAGGCGACGGCACTCCGAAATCATGTTATATTATTTTGTCAGAAAAAATATTATTTTTTTTCAAATTATGGCGGTTTTTATTTTCAGAAAAATGTATTTTATACTAATGGAATGGAATTCGACAAAGTTTTTTCTTTGATATCTAGGCATATGCTTTGTATTTTCTATATTTAAATGTGTAAGTATAATGTGTTGAAGATATCTCGAACTGGAATATAAATAAATGTATATATATATATATATATATATATATATATATATATATAGTAAACATAATAAATAATTATTGTGTGCACTTCTAATGCAATTAGATTGTGTGTCATTCAGCGGTTTTTATAATTATCATACACCAATCGAAATTAATATATAATACACGCCAATGTTTTATTGGCGTGCATCATGTAATAAAATATTAGTTAACTTCGATTGGTGAATGATGGGTGTGATTAATCAAACCGTTTAACAATACAACATAAGTTAATCTCTCATTCCATATTTAGAACAGTTTGGCACTAAAAGAAGAATATAGAATTGACTTTCAAAACACGTAATTAAATTGTTGTAATAACTATCGTTGAGATAAAGATATTGAGTACTAGAACCAAAAAAAAATGAAGCAATATTTAATCGTATAGTGTCAACGTCAACTTTTTTTTATTAAACTTATAAAATATTTCTACTATTACTAATATTACAATCCACACAGACACACACACATATATATATATATATATATATATGTATTATATATATCTTATATATAAAAATGGAGCTCTCGATCAAATGATTCGGTAAAACCCGAAAACGGCTAAAGCGATTTGGTCAGTTTTAGTCTTGAAAAATTTATGCTAATCAGTAGGTTGACGGAAAGGTGAGATATTGTTGTCAAAATCGCGTAGAAACTTTACATTTTTAATTTGAAACTTTTTGTAGAAGCCTAATTTAAATAAAACAATGGACGGTGGCTAATACGTGAAATGTCAAACGTTTTTGACAGATGATGTTCAGTTACTTTTAACACTTTGGGGACGGCTGTCCACCTCAGTGGACAAACATACTTTGTGAGGCACAGGCTATTTTCTAAACAATAACTCAGTTTGCCCGAAAAGTTGAATAAATCACATATAGCAGTGATAAACAGTATTGTATTTTGAAAATAATTTTAAGTTATTTTAGTAGTATTTTTAGCCTTTTTCTTTGCCATATGGTCTTTTTTTAATATTTAAAACGACCAAACGCTTTTAAATATGGCAAAAAGACTTGTAAATGTTGTGAATTAAGCAGTAGTGAAAATGAGTTTCAAATAGACATTCATACAGACAAATTTTACGAAATTACTATTCGCACCGATGATAGTGATGAGTGTGATGATGATATTATCCAACCAATAAAAAGAAGAAGTTCGACAAATTAAATGAAGAGCGGAAAGACATTAGCAAATATGTCGATGAACAAATATACTGACTAATCATTGGCATATTCTAAATGCGAGAGAAAGAAAACATGTTATTGTAAAACATGTCACCATTCTTTATAAAATGATCAAAAATTAATACTGTAAATGTATGTCCTTCAATGACCAAATTTTTATCAAACAAATTGCATAACTTACACAATAAAATCAAGTTTACAGCCGTTAAAATAGATTGTTTTGAATTCGGTGCCGTCCCGAAAGTGCTAATAGAAAGTTTTGCGTGAATATTTAATTATGTTTAAATTGTAGTAGGTAGATTTGTTTGTAGTTATATTTACACACCAAAACGTTATTAAACGGGCCGTAAGTGTTAATAAATGTTAACTTTTTTGAAATGTTAATATGAAAACGCAATTTTTGGCATATTTTTCTCAAACACGGTACTCTAAAAGATCTCATTTGTATAATTATATACTCATTGGTATTTATAAAACATTTTCTAGGTTATATTATTTTTTATTTATGTTCTTTAAATTCAGAACCTAAATTTATACCCCAGCTATAATTGCCCATAATTTATCGAAGAATAGATAGTAATATATGAAGGTCCGAGATTAAAAAGGTCCACCACCGATGTGTCAATAACCAGTAAAGTTAAGCATTGTTTAACAACAATATTTGAAAGTAGAGGGAAAAAGATGTATAACCAGCTATAACCTTGATTGTCATTACTTTGCTATCGGGAGATAAACGGTAATCTTTGAAAATTCATAATAAAAGTATTTTCTTCTGTTGGTAGTTTTTTTAGCATTAGTTAAAAATGTAATTATTTTGTGAATACCTTTAAAATTAAAGCAAGACATTAAACCTGCTTGCCACCTGTCCATTCCAACTTACCCCGTCTATAAGGTAAAAAGGTTTAGATAACAATTTTTTGAAAGATATCAAAAAAGCACATTTCTACAATGATAAAATAGCTGGCAGTTTTATGAATGTAGTCAGATAATTGTTCGTTTGAAATGTGTTATTAGTTGTGATATAGTTGGTTTGGTTTCCACAATATAGTTTATATTTGCTCAAAGTCAAATTGGACCTTTGTGCCTCGCTCTGCTCTACATATATACTTTTTATTAAATTTACATTAATTCATTGAATGTTACTTGAAACTTTTCAAAGAGCAGGTCAAAATACTTAATTCATTTTCTATCTCTCCTCGCAGAAATTTGAAATTTTTTATAAGCTCAGTAGTATTCACATTATACACAAAATGCAAAATCCAAAAAGAATCTGAATAACTTGCAACGTAATCAATAAGTCGAAAGACTAAAAAAGACTTGGATTGGATTATAACATGTTTCTATAGAAAATGTATAAAACGTCCAGTGTATATAGACAAACTGATGAGGTTTATTGTTTTTACAATACCTCATTGTATATAGCATTCAAACAACACATCGTTACACACTTAAATTCAAGTATTAATATTTTTTATTCTCTAGAAATTGTTTAGAAAATAACTTACTTAGCAAAACAACGTTTTCCGGGTCAGCTAGTATATATATATATATATATATATATATATAATGTGTGTGTGTATGTGTGTGTGTTATATACTATTATACTGATAGAAACATGAATTCTTATTATAATTTTATTATAAAAATGGTTTTTGTTTAATAGACATATAATTTAAAATCCTTTGTTTTCTATAGCACAAAAATAATATAAAATTTCTACAAATTTACAAAATTTTCCGACGCAATTTACAAAAAATATATAATTTTTTTAAAAAAAACTGCCGATAAAAATCATAAAATAAAATTTGAATTTTTTAAAATATGTCTAAAATAATTTTTCTTTTTTGTTACAAGGATAAATGCTTCATCATTTGTACAATTTGTTCACTATTATTTGATTTCTGGGTTGCTGTCTTTTGTGATGATGAGCGCAAGTTTAGATTTTTCACATTGCTGCTGCCGTTATTTTGACCTATGTATTGTTGAACATCTACACAAATTAATTTATATAAATTAAATGTACACATATTATATACATATATATATATATATATATATATATATATTTATTACTTTTGGATTCTTGTTCGAAACTCTACAATATATATATATATATATATATAATATATATATATATATATATATATATATTAAAATAAAATTTTATTTAATGCATACATAAGTAAAAAAAATAATTCAGTTCGATCTATACAATCTAAAAAACAAATTCAATATACACAAATTTAAGTTGTTTAATAAATAATCAAATATTATATTTAAATATATTGATTGAATTAAAATTTTAATGTAAATCATAATTATTTTTTTAAATTTATTAATTAATTTAGATCTGCTAAAATAAAAATTGTAGTAACATAATTTGATTAAATTATAATTGGATCATAAAGGTACCTTTGCATTATAAATATTACGTATTTAAATATATATCAAATATATGATCACCTGCTTAATGTCATTTTCAGCGCAGTTCAAATAGATTTCATTGTGGAGCTTTTGACGGCTTTTCGATTTTGAAAAACGCGAATTTTGCAGTTTTTTTTGTCAGTCTATAAATTAATTAATAAATTATATTATAAAAGTTCATGCAATAATAATTCAATGATTTTTTTACTTTAAATTCGCTAAGTGTGTAAACATGGAAGTAGCAAACCTCCTGTAGGGATGAAAACTAATAGATTCTCCCAGGTCTATGTGCGGAATCTGGAAATAAAATTTCGCGTATTTATATATATATATATATATATATATACATATATATATATATATATATATATTATTAAAACTTACTTGTTTCCATCCTACAGCGTTAAGAGAATCTTTGGAAAGTTTCTTAAGTTCTTTTTTGTACCTAAATCAGAAAAAATGTATAGAGTGATACTTGCAAATTTATTTTTTGCTTATTATTTTAAACATAGTTATTATACACACCTGAGATCATGCTGCTTTTTTGCATTTCGTATCTGCAAAGTAATAGGTTTTTTATTTTCATTTATAACAAATGTATTATTGAAATCGAAAACTGAAATTTTACCTGTTGAATCTTTTGCGCTAGAGATGTATCCCGCGGCCGAATGGAGCTTTTGCTCGACTCTCTGCCACGCGTTCGGGAAAGAATAAATTTTGATTATTCATATATAAGTATATATAATATATATATATAATATATATAATATAATATAATATAATTTGTATCGTTGTGTTAAAAAAAATAATCTGCGAATTATTTAAGTAGCAACTGAGTTAGTATTATAAATAAAATAATGTTATTTTATCAGAAAATCTTATTGATGATTATGTTAGAAAAATTCAATATTATTATGATTTAAATTAATATTATTAAAATTACAAACCTAAACCTAAATATTTCATAAAGAATCAAGTGCATGATTTATCTTCTTAATATAAATCATGTGCAAAGCTATTATTCAAAATATTTTGACCAAGTGTCCAGATTTAAATTATTAAATTGATTAAAGGATTTATACTTACACACGCGGAATATAATTGTTCATAGGCATATTTATATAGAACTGTGCAGGTCTTTTTCGTCTTATCAGGCTCTTGCTCAGAAATGTTTACCTTTGAGAGCAAGAAAAATAATCGTTAAAATGAATAATTGTTACTGAAAATGAAGACAAAAATATCATGTACTTAATATAAATCATGCGCTAATTTGATGTAAATATTTATAAGAACTTGCTTGCTTTATATTTTAAAACTAATATTAAAATATTTTGACTAAAATATCAAATTCTGTATTATTAAATTATTTAAATAATACTAACGTATATTGTTGATTGTTGGCATGATTTTTTTTCTAAGCGAATTGTTGGGCTCTCTTTAGACATCGCGGGTTGTTGCTCAGGACGTTTTCCCTTTAATAGCAAAAAGAATAATTAATCGAAATTACTAAGCTGAATTTTTATTGTTAAATTATCATTGATCAATATAAAAAGTGAAGTTGAAAGATCGTTCATATTATTTTGTTATTAAAATAATTTATACTTACGCACGCGCCGAATGTCTGGGCAGGAGTTTTTTTCGCAGAAAGCTTTGCGGGCCTCTTTTGACTTATCGGGTATTTGCGCAGGAAATTTTCCCTTTAAGAAGAAAAATAATCGTTAAAAATAAACTAGTGGTGTATAGCATCGTGCTCTAAGACGATTTGCTGGAACTTCCCGTACCAGAATTAAATATTCGAGGAAAAAAATCAGTTATGAATAAATGTTGAATCATTGACAATTGTTTCAACATTTTCAAATAGATAATTTTATTTTATCGTTTTTTAAAATATACAGTGACGATCTTATCGCTCAAAACACTTAAGAAAGTTTACATTAGCAAAATATGCCGTATGAACCCATCTGAGCATTTATTTCTTACGATTAGATTAACGCATTTGAAATATTTACATTTTCAAACTAAATTGTAAATTTAAAATTCATATTTAAACTATAAAACTTTGTATATTTTTGAAAATTTTGAAAAGAAAAATCTGAAAATTTTGAAATTTGCTTAAACCGTATATGTAAATTAAAAAAAAACTTAACAATCTTGGTACGGAAGTCAACAAAATTGTAACAAAATTAGTACTCACATTTTTAAATTTATATCAAATATCTGATAATTTCATGTACAATGTCTAATGATAATTTTTGACCGCCAAAATATTTTTTTCTATTTTTTTCTTCTCTCTCTGTATCTCCGAAACTGCTAGACCTGCCTTACCAAAATTTTCATCATTTTTTATTTCATCAGTACAAGTAACATGTTTTGTGAAAAATTCAAATCGGGTACTCCGTTCTCTCAAAAATTGAATTACAGTTTTATATCTTGTCTTTGTATATTTCAGTTTTGTATCTTTGAAATGGCTGGACCTGTC